>NC_134360.1:119981340-120042970 GCF_048569485.1 Anomaloglossus baeobatrachus | reverse complement strand
GGATACACCTCTGCCACCTGATAGGCAGACCCACTGTGAGGGATGGAAGGATTCATTAACAGCCCTCTCAAATCTTAATGTGCCAAGACCATATGCCTCTATGCCTTCTACTGAAATATAAAGCCAAAAACTATACGTATTCGCAGATGCTTCTGTCAAGGCAATTGCTGCTGTTGCCTATCTTAAGACTATAGATTCTAAACATCAGAGTGATACAGAAGAGAAAAGTCGGGCACTGCAGTGCTTAAGCCAGTCAGTGGAGCCGTACTCACAGTTCAGAGGCAGTCAGCTGTTTCAGCTGTTCCAGGACTTGACTATTCCCAGGCTAATGGTGCCATGCTGGGTGGCGCTCTGCTAGTAGCATGATCAAGATTCCAAAGTCCAGGAGTAGAAGGAAAGCGGCAGCTCACTCAGCGTGTGGCAAACATAAATCCTTTATTCTGCTACCGCAGACATAGGCACAGGAATAGTGGGGACGGGAGACGGACGACAGCCGTTTCGCGCTGTGGGTAGCGCTTTGACAAGTCCAAGTGGGACTTTTCAAAGCGCTACCCACAGCGCAAAACGGCTGTTGTCAGTCTCCTGTCCCCGCACTCCCTCCTCTCTCCACTATTCCTGCGCCTATGTCTGCGGTAGCAGAATAAAGTATTTATGTTTACCACACGCTGAGTGAGCTGCAGTTTTATTTCTACTCCTGGACTAAACATCATAGTCACATCGGGTTCGTTATGGGAAAGGCCAAACTTGCACCACAACCAGAACATACCATACCAAAGTTAGAACTTTGTGCCGCAGTCTTAGCTGTCGAGTTAGCTGAATTCGTCACATGTGAAATGGACATTGACCTGAAACAGGCAGAATTCAATACAGATAGCAAAGTGATCCTAGGTTATATCCACAATGAAACTAGGCGGTACTATGTCTATGTCAATAACAGAGTGCTACATATCAGAAGATCCGTTAACCCAGAACAGTGGCACTATGTATCCACAGACCAAAATTCAGTAGATCACGCTACTAGAGCAGTAGACGCAATTCGGCTAGAAAGTACAGCAAGGCTCACCCACGAAAGCCTAACAACCTCCATGGCAAAAGACGCAGCTATAATAAATGCCAGACCCTTGGTTCCAGTTCCGAACGACCCAGAAGACCCCTTGGTGCTGACTCCAGCCACTCTGCTTACTCAGAAAACTGGACAAATTAGCGCCCCTCCAGGAGGATTAGACGCCAGAGACCTATACAAGCGTCAAAGGAGACAGGTACAAAGTCTTGCAAATGCGTTCTGGGACAAGTGGCACAAACAATACTTGTCTACTCTGCAGCCATGTATGAAGTGGAAATACGCTAGGCCTAACTTGAACATAGATAAGAGTTCTGTCTATTGTAGCGCAAAAAGGACACTTGCTGGTATTATTTGTTGTACTTTAATGAGTATAAGCTCCTATTGATAATCGATTAGTATCAATAGGAGCTTACACTCATTAAAGTACAACAAATAATACCAACAAGTGTCCTTTTTGCGCTACAATAGACTGATAGAACTCTTATCCATGTACCCTCTCCCTATTGGGAATCGGTAGTAGCTGCAAAGGACCTGCTAACCCAGTATAGAATCCAGCTGGGTAGCTGGAGGATCGTGGAGGAAAACCTGACATCCAAGGTGCCGGTGGAGTTCAGGAGCCGACAACGATTCTCCAAGTCTGGATTCATTAAGCCTGGACACTGGAATCAGATCGGAGGGTAAATCTAGACTGTTAAGCTTTCACTGGAGTTGTGCGGGGGTGCACAACCTGCAAAGGTGAGCAGTTCTTAATATTCAAATACCAAAAGTTATTCACGGATGCTGCTCATAGTGCGCTTGTTTCCTTATATATTTAAGTAACTTGAACATAGGAGACCTTGTTCTTGTGAAAGACTGTCAAGTCCACAGAAATCAATGGCCAATCGGTCTAGTTACTGCAACATTTCCCAGCAAAGACGGTTAAGTCCGCAAAGTAGAAGTAAGAATGACCAGAGGGGACGAACCCAAAACATCTCAGACCAATATCTGAATTCATTCTACTTCTACCTTCAGGGGACAAGGATGGTGACATCCACTGATGCCAGACGGGGAGTGTTCTGCCTCCACATTCAATCTGCCTTTATCATTTATTTGCTGTAAACTGTTTTATTTACAGGGTTCTACCTTGGCTCCTAGAGTTATACTTTGGCTCCCTCTTGTGATTAAACTTAGTAGCACCAGCTCTGAAATAAATGTTTCTTTCTCCTCCTCCTTGCAATGCATTTTGGGAGAAGGCCTAGTTTCCTGCAGGCTCATAAGCAAAGCCAGTCTCCATCTTACTTCCCCTTGTGTAAGCATCGCTGGTAAGGACTTCCACGTTTATTGCAATCTTAAACTCAGGACTTTCTCTGTGTTTAGGTAGCTGCCTTTCTAAGTTAGGATTAAGCTGTTTGTAATCCGTATGTATATTGTGCAGGCATCTGCATCTGTTATGCATTAATGTACCCTGTTATATTTGCATGTACTGATTGTACACATATCTGTTCCAGTTTCACCATCAGTCAATCTGAATATATTTACCTACATTTAATAAATGCACAGACTTCAAGCAACAGTCTAATTATTGAACTACGGTGAATAAGGTTTATGTGCCTGTCAAATTGCATACGCTCAGGCTACATGTAGGAAGGACAGAACAGTTATTTTATAATTATGATTATAGCAAAACCTCAACAGCCAAAAAAAGATAGGGACAAGGGGATAAAAAAAAAAAAAAAAGTACAAAGATATCAATGTAATACTAGCATCAATTATTAAGTATGTAAGTTGTCACTAAAGGGCTGTTGAGGAATGTGAATCACAGAAAGAAGAAATATAAACAAAGGGGAGTACATGGCAATATTACCTCCAGCAGAGTGTGGTGCCAGGCCCAGACGCACGTTTTGGCATTACTACCTGCTTCTGCAGGTTCTTTGTATAGAATTTTTTCTTCTTGGATTATGTGGCTAATATACTTTAACTGTTGCACTCCTGATTTTTGGCTAACAATTGCTGAGTCTAACATTTCTACACATAAAAGTAAAGTCCTTCAATAATCATTGTTAGGAACTGCCCATGTAGGTCATTTCTACATTAATGAACTCCTGAAACAGGATTCTAGGATACATTTGTTGAAATTTTAGCACCAATAATAAATCCAACTCAAACGCAGTGTAAACCTAGATATGCACACATCTTTGTAAACGATGGCAAGAGAACGGGGATTGAAAAAGACAGGATTGCTAACAAGAATGATGATTTAAACCGAAACGAAGGATCATTTAGCCCCCCACATGCACACAAACAGAAAACCATTGCATCAACAAAAGCTAAGCTTATCTATAATTTAATACAGCGTTATTTTCTAGACAGAGGTTGTTACTAACATTACAGAGGTAAACAACAATGGGTTTAGGAGGTACACAAAATTAACAATTAGAGACATTCATAGGTGGATTTCCCAAGAGAAACATAATTAAAGATGGTGGCAGTAGTATTGAGGGGTGGCAAAGCTGGGACGCTAACCCCCATTACTAAAATGGGAGTTCCATATCCCCAGTTTCTGCTCTCCTGCACATTAATACCGCTGTATTTGACCTTACGCCGCTATATTCAAAGTCAAAAAGGAACAATGTGAAAAATCAGAGCTGATCATGAGGCCATGCATTTATAACCCATCTTGTGATTACGTGAGTAATGTACTTCTAGAGAAATATTTAAGGGAACAAAGAAAATGGGAAAAAGCAAAGTGGTATCAGGCCAAAGTCACACCAAGTTTTTTTTTTTTTTACCACAGACCTATAACAATTGTATGCAAGCGCATATCGGTTTTATAATTTTTTTGACAGATCAGTTTCTTAATAGTAAAAGGAATTTAAAAAAGGGTTGTCCGCTACTCAGACAAGTAGACAAGCCTTTCTTAAATAATAAATGCCCCAGTGTTACATAAAAATAGTCACCTCCAGTGATCTCAACGCCGGGTCTCCAGAGGCTTATGTGCTGCTTAGCTCACCTGACCTTCATATAACCCTCAGCCATCCAAGAAGTCTAAGGGTATGTGCGCACGTTGCTTTTTACCTGCTTTTTACCTGCTTTTTTGCTGCTTTTTCTTCTGCGCTGTTTAATGCCAAAATGGATGTGTTCTTCTAGTCAAGCAAAGTCTATGGGAATTTGGGTTTCTTGTTCACACTATGTTGTTCAAAATGCTGCCTTTTTGTGGCAGAACTTTGGTCAAAAACTCAGCTTTGCAGTGCAAAACCCAAATGGCAAAAACAATTGACATGTTGCTTCTTTGAAAAGCTGAGTTTTTGACCAAAGTTCTGCCTCAAAAAGGCAGCATTTTGAACAACATAGTGTGAACAAGAAACCCAAATTCCCATAGACTTTGCTTGAATAGAAGAACACACCCATTTTGGCATTAAACAGCGCAGAAGAAAAAGCAGCAAAAAAGCAGGTAAAAAGCAGGTAAAAAGCAACGTGCGCACATACCCTAAGAACTGCAACCAATTAGCAGTTACTGATTGGCTGCAGCACAATATCAAGCGAGCTTTGGGAGACATCACTGACACAGCTGGAGCTGCTCCCGTGTGGGAGGGGAAATTCTTATGTTTACTTTACACCATGGCATACAGTATCTAAGAAGGGATTGTCGGCGTAGTGAACAACCTCTAAGTAAAAAGCTTTGGTGTTGATCCGACAGTGCAAATACAATGTATACTTAACATTTGAACATGTTGGCTTTATCACTTCTATTACAAAAAGGAAACTTCTTTACACAAGAGATTCTTGTGAGGAGACGCTAGAAAGAAAAATATGTACCAAAAATTCTCAGTATGTTCATAAATGCATTCAGAGATAGCTGTCTGACATATGCCAAAAGGGAGACTTAACCCCTCACCCCCGGACAATTTTCTCTTTTGCTTTTTGCTCCCCTTCTTCCAAGAGCTGTAAGTTTTTCTATTTCTCCGTCAATTTTGCCATATGAGGGCTTATTTTTTTACGGGACAAGTTGTACTTTTAAATGACACCATAAGTTTTACGATAATAGTGTACTGGAAAACCATAAAAGAATTCCAAGTGCGTAAAATTTGCAAAAAAAAAGGGCAAATGCACGATTGTTTTTGAGATGTTTTACCATATAGTGAACACTGTGGAAAAAAACTGATGTGTCAGTGTGATGCCTCACTACGAGTTCATAGACACCAAACGTGTATTAGGTTTACTTTTATCTAAGGGGTTAAAAAAAATTCTTAAGTTTGTCAAGAAAAAAGTGGCGCAGATTTTACGCCATTTTCCAAGACTCGTAGCAGTCTCCTTTTTCTGGATCTATGGCTCAGTGATGGCTTATTTTTGGCATCTCGAGCTGACATTTTAAAATGGTACCATTTTTGCAAAGAAGCTATGTTTTGATCACCTGTTATTGCATTTTACGCAAAATTTGTGGCAACCAAAAAAACGTAATTTTGGGGTTTGCATTTTTTTTGCCGCTACGCAGTTTACCGATCAGATTAATTGATTTTATATTGTGATAGATCGGGAGTTTCTGAATGTGGTGATACCAAATGTGTATATTTTTTAACACTTTAATTTTCAATGGGGCAAAAGGGGGGTGATTTGAACTTTTAGGGTATGTACCCACGATCAGGACTCACTGCGTTCTGAATGCAGCAAGTACTGACCGGGGTGGGTGGGGGGGGGCGCATCTCTTCCGCAGGAGAATGCAGGAGACCGCAGCTGTCAGTACCCATAATCAGGGTTCCGTGCACTGCGGTCTCCTGCTTCTGTTCTCCCTACGGAGGACGCAGGCAATTCCGCAGCAAACAATTGACATGCTGCGGTCTGAAAAGACGCTTTGCAGGTCAGTGTTTCCAGCGGAAAAAAACAAGCATAGCGGGCACTGGATTTCTAGAAATCCTGTCCGCTATACTTGTACTGTACACCAGAGGTTTGCACGCAGCTGACGTATGCTGCGTCCAAATCGCTGCAAATGCTGATCGTGGACACGCACCCTTAATGTTTTTTTATTTTTTTACTTTTTATTTTACTAGTCCCCCTAGGGGACTATAAGGATCAGCAGTCGGACTATGCGTTCATTTCTGTTGATCACAGCTACACAGCTGAGATCTTCAGAAATGCTCACCTATTGTAACTCGGCCAGACGAAACAGGAAGGGAGTCATTTGCGCTACATGAGCCATCACATGATCCTGTGCTACCATGACAACCATCAGCTCACAGTAATCACGTCACAGCATTGCCGATATGGCCGGGTAAGTGAAGATTTACCTCAACTTGCATTTAAATGGCGCCATGACATTTTGACAGCGCCATTTAAGGGGTCAACAGCCACAGGTGGAATGCGTATACACTCGTGGCTGTGAGGCACACTTCAGCTGTATAAATTATGTGGTGGTTTAATTTTACTGGCCGCGGTCGTTAAGGGCTTAAGCATTCATCTAGTACATAAGATTCTGAGGATAGTGTACAGTATAAGTGTGAACATATTTGATCTGGTCATAGATTTAAAACTGCATGTAAAAACGTGGTGTGACATCAGCCTTATCTGTATATTATGGCTCTAAAGTAAAGCATGTTAGTAATCAGATGGAGCATATAAACAATCACCAACATACATCATGCAGAGAAATTAATCTATGTAAAGTGAGTGTCACCCTTAAAATGCCTTATAGGCGAACTTATACAGCGATATAGGGGCTTCAACCCCATAAAAATCATACTGTACAGTGCTGGTGAAAATAGGTTAATCCATAGGCAAAGGAGGCGGCTTGAGTGCACCCATGGGAGCACAAATTACACCTCCTCATTTGGCATCTGGGGACGTGCCCTACTTTGTGACTCCTAGATCAAACACTGCCCGTTGTTACGTCCCCTATATCACTTTATAGTTTATCTAAAAGGCATTTGGGGGTGACAGACCCTTTTAAAAAGTTGCACTTGTGAGAAGTGCAAAAGATGAGTAAAAGAGGGCAAATAATGAAAAAGGAGTAGACTTTAACATTCATATTAGAGAAAAAGCAGCAAAATATTTCTCCTGCAAACACGGCTAGTACAACATTGTTTTAACAGTACAAATTAATTTAACAAAAGGTAAAGAACATAGTGATTTGATGGAGGAATTTGGGAAAACAGAAAGGAAGACAAATTACAAATGTATAAATTAGGAAGTTACCAAAGCTTAGAATACATGAGCTAAAATAGAGCCAAGCAGTTAAAGAATCAGAGCCATAAGAACTGCAAGAGAAGTGTGAAAAGGAAAGACAGAATAAGGGGCAGCTGCTGGCATTTAGCAATCTTTCAGGTTTAGGTAAAGACATGCACCTCAATTTTTCGCCCCTCAATCACCGTGCTGTGCAATTTCTCCCGGGCCCGGTCAGCATCCGCGCTAGTTTCAAAAGTTACAAAACCAAAACCCTGCGTGCAAAGGGGAGACATACATGCAAATCATTAGAGAAGGGAAGGGGAAGAATAGAGAGGGGACAGGAGAGGTGAAAAGGAGTAAGGGGCATAAGAAAACATCAGCCGCCAAAGAGCCAGAATTAAACTTAAATAAAAGAAAAAAAAAAAAACAGATAAACACAAAAACGTCAAAACATCTTATTTGTTTTAAACTTGGCAACAGTGAGACCAGAAAACACAGAGCGCTAATCTGTCATGTTGATGCTCTTCAGACACATGCAATGTGAGGGGGAAGTGACAGTGAATGTACCTCCAAAAGAAAAAACAGAAAGAAGGGGGGGGGGGGGGGAACACAAAAAAAAAAGAAAAACACAAAAATAAAATAAAATATCTAAAAAAAAAATAAAAAAAAAAAAAATTAAAAAAAAACAAACATTTTGAATTCTGATTCCACATAGCTGAATGGCACAAACCAGTTTTGAAATATTTAAAAAAAAAAAACAAACAAAAAAAAACCTGACAAATGGTGGGTTAAATCCCAACAAAATATACATTAATACGTCACTAGTGACTGGAAGATTGCAATGACCCTTTGCACACCTTCACTTGCCAGTATTTTAAAGCACAACAATATTAGTGAGCCTAAACTAGACGTTTGTCTTAACTACAGAAGAGGTACTTATATCATCATGTTTTGTAGGCCTGTTGGGGAGAATAATATTAAAGTGAAATCCAGCTGGTAGCACACCAGAGCATTACCATTGTCCCTCTGCAGTCAATCATTTTTCATCACTTCTACCTGACTCCCAAGAATGAGTAGCTCACTTGAGAGTATGCATACTATTCAATTCAGCATCACCAGCGGTGCAGCACATATCTGTGTTTGCGCTTCTGAATGCCAGGCACTTCCGGTCATGTGCGCTAGACCTCTCTGAAGCAGGGACGTGTACACTCTGCTTCATACTGCGTATGACCGGAAGTGTCGGGCATTCAGAAGTGCAGTCATCGTGAACAAAGGTACGTGCTGCACCGCTGGTGAGGCTGCATTGAATAGCATGTTAGTACACCCCTGTGGGTGTGCTGCCATGCTAAGAGGGCGGCTAGTCGGGGAATATAACACCCTTAGGACTAGTCCCCGCGCTCATAATATGCACCCAGAACTACTCGTGGTGCGATCTGCATATTGCACCTGACAGGTTCCCTTTAAAATCTTGTTATTGGTATTTAGGCCTGGAATGGAGGCTTGCGGTAGGAAAGTGAATTTTCTCCATGCTTACAAATGTTTGCAGTAGGAAAAAAAAAAACAAAACAAAAACAACAGATTAGAAGCTGTCTGACAACCATAGGGGGGAGAAGAGACTAGTCTGGCGCCACCACCAGTCACAATCTCCGTGCCCCACTCCAGGTGATTAACTGGTCCCATGTGTACATAGGGAGAGACCCGTCAATCAACTGGTGTGATGCGGAGAACCCTATGTGGCGATGTTTAAACTGTGCTTTTTCTATTACTGTATTATAGGCTAGTGCTATGCCACAACATGTTTTGCATAACATAGGATATCGAATGGTTTGTTATGGTGTACCTCTGTTACTGACCGTCACAAAATATTTAAAATGTGCTGTTGTTGGGGATTTTCACCTACCATAGACTTCAATGGAAGCCACAAGCTGCTGATTTAGGATCTAGACTTTTTTTTTTTTTTTTAAAAACAGCAAAACAGTTTGGTAAAGCCCACCACAGACAAGGTGCAGAGACGTTTATGGTCATGTGACAATGCTGTGCAGCCCTAACCCAAAGGATATGGACAGCTTTGGGAGCAATGTGTGTTTGAAATGCATGTATTTTCTCTATGAATTCTTTTTTTCAATTGGATTACAATAAGGCTATGTTCACACAGTGCATCTTTTGCTGCGTTTTTGAGGTCACATTCACCTAAATGCATGCATTTCCTTCTCCCAGCAAAGTCAATGAGATTTCTTTTTTGCTGTGTACACTGGGCATCTTTTTTGGCTGCATCTTGGCTGTATTTTTGAAGATCCAGCATGTCAATTCTTTTTGCATTTTTGAGCCCTTCCAATCAATAGATTTGACTTAAACGCACTGGGCAAAATGCAGTAAAAACGCATCAAAAACGCATGCTTTTTGATGCGTTTTGTGGGGCCAAAACCGCTGCATCTTTGTGGTTAAGAAAAGATGTAGTGTGTGAACATATCCTTAACCTGAAATGCACAATTTGCGATCTATGCCATCTGTTGTGTTGTCTGTCTACAGAATTGGTTAACAGAAATAAGGAGCGTTGAAGTTAACTTCTGTTAATGGCACTTCCCTCCCCCAACCTCAGAGAACCAGTTTGACAAAGCACTAAAGAGAAAGAAAAAATGGTAAAAAGAATGAACAAGAGCATAGAAGTAGTTTTGACATTGCAGTCCAATTGTTGTTTTTTATAAGTTCCAGCCATATAAGGCTTTGAAAGCAGTGAAGTGGCTAAAAGTGACAGATTGATTCTTAACACCAGGGCGTGATGCCAGTTGACAACCCAAAAACCATTACCCCAATTGCCACTGCACCAGGGCAATCGGGACAAGGTGAGGCAAAGTGCCAGAGTTGGCACATCTAATGTGTTGAGCCACTTCTGGGGTGGTTGTGGGCTGGTATTTTTAGGCTGGGAAAGGTCCAAAAACCATGGATCATCCCAGCCTGATAATATCCGCTCACAGCTGTCTGCTTGACCTTTGCTAGTTTTCAAAAATAGGGGGGACGCAATGTAATTTTTTTAAATGATTTATTAGGTTAAACCAGGCTAAAACACCCTTTAATGCCATATGAAAGGTACTAAAAGGGTGCAAGTGTATATGTTGGAGGGTTGAGACATTCTATAGCTGCAGGAAATCGTTCTCTCTTTATATTTTTTGTGTGTATTTATACACAGCGGCATGTAAATGATTGAGCACCTCTGGTCAAAATTACTGTTATTGAAGTAAATTGAAGATGAAATGATCTCTAAAAAGGCAAAGAGTTATCATCAATATTCATATATAGAGCACCATTGATTCCATGGTGCTGTACATGAGAAGGGGTTACATACAAAATACATATACAAGTTACAATAAACAGACTGGTACAGAGGGAAGAGGGCCCTGCCCTTGCAGGCTTACATATAGGATTTTGGGGAGGAGACAGCAGCTCTGGCACAGTGGTGAGGCAGCAAGTTAAAAGATTACACATTTCCTTTGCATTTTAGGAAGAAAAAAAAAATTCATGTTCTACATTTAAAAAAAAAAAAAAAATATAAATAAATTACAAAAAAGGAAAAAATTGGCAGATGCAAAAGTTGGGGCACCCTTGGAGATTTGTGTACTCATAACTTTGAACAAGGTTTCAGTCCTTAATTAGCCTGTTAGGGTTATGGCTTGTTCATCATCTTTAGGAAAAGGCCAGATGATGCATATTTCACAGCTTTATAAAAACCCAGATGCCTCTATGTGAAAAAAACAGCAGTCATGGGTTCTTCTACACTCACTGACAGACGTTCTGTCACTTATCCATATTATGTAAATAAAAGCTTATAACCTGACTTTATATTTAACCATTGGTTTCATAAATTACTCTTTTGAAAGCTGAAACCCTCCAAAATGTGGTTTAGGTTATGAAAATAAAGTTGCTGCAAAGATGAAATATTGATCATTTAATGAACACAGAATTTTGGCAAGACAAAAGTTGTCACCTTGTCATATAATGCACCCAATCCTAGTTTACATCCTCACCTGTACTCACTAAATGATCGGTTAATTAGTGGGTGTGAATAAAAAGAAACCCAGCACCCCAGACCTTCACTTGAACTGCAACTTTACCTCTGACAACATGCCAAAAATCCACCCTGCGAACAAAGCCTTGATTATAAAGAGGCTTAAGACCAGATCCACTGCAGAGGTGGCTGGCACCTTTATTGTGTCTCAGCATAAAGTACAAAGAATTAAAGATTTGAAGAGACTGGAGATGTTTTTGCCAAGCCCAGGTCTGGCATGACAACTGCTAAGGAGGAACGTTTGTTGGTTAGAAATTCCAAAGCCAGCCCCTCTGCCACTGCAGCAGAGCTCCAACAGGCCTGGTTACTTCAAGTCCCTGTGTCACCTAGAACAGTTTGTAGGATTCTGTATCGAAATGCCTTCATGGTCGAGTCACTGCCCAGAAGCCAGCACTAAACAAAAGGCAATTAAAAAACAGTGTGGCATTTGCCAAGTCCCACAGCCTGCTAAACAGATGGACGCTGGAAAAGTGGCAGAAGATTGATTTCTCTGATGAATCTTCAGTTGAGTTACACCACAGCCGCCGCAAATACTGCATGAGGCCTACTGGAGCCTGTATGGATCCACAAAACAGTTAAGTTTGGTGGTGGAAAGATCATGGTCTGGGGTTACATTCAGTTTGGGGTTGTGCAAAACATTTGCAAGGTGGAAGGCAATATCAATAGCCTAAAATATCAAGAAGTATGAGCTATCTCTTACATTCCCAATCATAAAAGGGGTCAAATTCTGCAGCAGGATGGTGTTCCATCTTATACATCCATCTCTACAACAAAGTTCCTCATGGCAAAGAAGATCAAGGTGCTCAAGGACTGGCCAGCCCAGTCATCAGACGAACATCATTGAGCATGTCTAGCGTAGGATGAAAGAGGAAGCTTGGAAGACAAAACCAAGGAATCTAGATGAACTCTGGGAGGCATGCAAGACTGCATTCTTTGCTATTCCTGATGACTTCATTAATAAATTGTATGAATCATTGTTGAGCCGCATGGATGCAGTCCTTCAAGCTCATGGAAGTCACACAAAATATTAAATATGGCTCTAATAGCACCACAACTTCATTCACCAATGTTATGCAACATATCTTTGTATTAGAAGTTAAATATTTGTTTGACTTGCACATTACTTTCTGTGGGCGACAAAACTTTTGTCTTGCCAAAATCTGACCTTTGTGTTCATTAAATGATCAATATTTCAGCTTTGCAGCAACTTTATTTTCATTACCTAAACCACATTTTGGAGGGTTTCAGCTTTAAAAAGAGTAATTTATGAAACCAATGGCTAAATATAAAGTCAGGTTATAAGCTTTTATTTACATAACATGGATAAGTGACAGAACTTCTGTCAGGGAGTGTAAGTAGTTGCCTAGCACTCTGAAAACGGTGCAGGCCCGCAAAGCAGAAGTCTATAAGAAGATTGCAAGGAGTTTTCAAGTTGCCCTTTCCTCAGAATGAAATGTATTAAGAAATGGCAAAATTGCAGTTAACTGGGACAGTGGAAGTCAAGATGAGGTCTGTTGATGCATACATAACACCATTAAAAAAAAAAAAAAGCTGAAGTTGAAAAGTTACAGTAACTTTGACCAGGGGTGCCCATACATTTGCATGCTAGCGTGTGTGCGCAAGCGTGTTGGAACGTTGAACTCTGCTTAGGGCATCATCTTGTTTGTGCTGCTTGTTTTTCAACAAATTTCCATTAATTTCCATTAATCACATCTACTTTGCTTGTACTGTAAGGCCCTGTGCGCACTTACCGGAATTTGCCGCGGATTTTTTGCGGTTTTGCTGTATGTTTCACTGCAGAAAATGTTCATAACATCTCTGCAGTGAATCACCAGCAAAACCTATGGGAAACCTATGGGAAAAAAAATATCATGTGCGCACTAGGCGTAATTTGACAGCTGCATGTTTTGTTTGATTTCACTCCATTGACTCCAATGTAATCGTGAAATCCCGCAGGGAACAACGCAGGCAGCAAATTCTGAGCGGTTCACTGCGTTTTCCTGCGTTATTCCCTGCGGTATTTCGCGGTTTACCTCCGGTAATGTACATCGCTTGCCTGCAGTTTTTCAGGGAAGTGATGTCATTACAGGAAGAGGAAGCGGAGCAGAGAGTAAAACACACACACAGACATCACAGACACACACAGACATCACAGACATAGAACACAGACACATAGAACATACATAGAAATCAAACGGAAATCTAGAAAAAAAAAAAAAAACACATGGGCTCCGCTGTATTTTTACCTTCCAGCCGAGGTAAGCACACAGCGGCGGCCCGGTATTCTCAGGCTGGGGAGGGAGGGGGTCAGGGTTAATGTCCCCCGCCTCCCTCCCCCCTCCCGCAGCCGAGAATATCAGCCGCAGCTGCCCCGGGACTGTCGCATGCATTATGCGGCAGTACCGGCGTGTCCCCGGCTCTTCCTGCAGCCGTGTAGCAGTGGCAGTCAGGGTAATACAAGGAGTTAATGGTGGTGGATCACCGCCATTAACTCCAGGCTTGATCATGGCAGCGTCTATGAGACAGCTGACATGATCAACCCGTAAGTAAAGTGAATAAAACACACAGAAAAATCCTTTATTTTAAATAAAACACAAACAAGCCTCGTTCACCCTTTTATTAACCCCTTCCGAAACAAAGATCCGGCGTAATCCACAGCTCTGGCGTCCTGCAAGGCTTGCATCCAGCCACGACTGACACAGCGCTGAATGAATGCAGCCTCGCAGCGAGACAGCAGAGGTAATTACCGGTCATTTCCCACGGCCGGTAATGTGAACTCCCTACCGACCGTGGGAAATGCAGCGATCTGTCCTCTATCTATCTGTCTATCTCTTTATCTATCTCTTTATCTATCTATCTATCTATCTAAAAGAAGGAAATTATTTTTTTTTTTTTATTTATTTTTTTTTTTTCAATGTGCTTTATTGCATTGAATGCAATAAAGCACATACCAACCCGCACGCGGCAAAACCGCGGCAATACCGCGGACAATACCGCGGTAAAACCGCGGCAAACCGCATGCGGTTTTCGGGTGCGGTTTGCCGCGGTTTTTTACCGCGGGTGCGGTAATCTTTGAATACCTGCGGAATTTTCTTGAGAAAATTCCATTTTCCAGTGCGCACATAGCCTAAGACGTGTTTTTTTTGTGCAACGTAAAAACGCAGTGTAAGAAATGTGAGTCACAAACATTGTGGGCACATACCCTTAAAGAATCCGAGGAGTACCGGTCAGTACTTTGGGGATAATTCAATTAGTTGGTCTATCCCTGGTTTTGTATATTCTGGATATATTGCCTATGAAAGCATAGCACTTCTGTTTTATGCCATAACCATTATCCTGTATTGGTTTATATTACTTTTTGCATTGCCTGTCAACCTGTAATGAATGAAGTTGATTCTTAATTAGTGATGGGTGGATCTGGACTGTAAAGTCCCGATCCACGTGGTTTCAAAGGTGCCCGGGGGCCGAGGACAGGCTTCCAGATATTGATCTAGGTCTAGCACTGAGGGAATTATTTAAAAGGGGAAAAAGAAAAAAAAAAGAAAAATAATGAAGTGAGCGCTTCATACTTACGAAGGCTCCAGCGCGGCTGTAAACTGAGCTCCTTCACTTCCTGGGCCGCTCATCATTGCTCATCCATATGCACTGCTTTCCCCGTCCATCGGCCGTCTTGGTATCTGTGATTGATTGTAGTCAGACGCTGTCACACAGGCTGGGGCGCATCTGACTGCAACCAATCACAAATGCTGTCTGAGGGTCAGTATCGCGGTGCAAAAATAAATAAAACAATTGTCGTAAGGTCCCCCCATATTATGATACCCAGCACAGATAAAGCCGATTGCTACAGGCTGTAGCCTCGAGCCCTGCGCTTATATTGGCTGCGGATTTTTTTTTTTAAATTTAATAACTAAAAAATGTTGTGCGGTCACCCCCCAATTTTGATACACCGCCATGATAAAGCCCAACAGCACGCCATTTTTATATTTTAAGAACAAAAAATAAAAGTCTTGTGGTTTCTCTTTTAAAATATTTTTATTTAATTTTTTTTTAATATTTGCATACAAACATTTACTATAACTTAAAACCACATAGAACCAGGGCTGTGGAGTCGGTAAGCCAAACCTCCAACTCAGACTTCCTTATACATGACTGATGTTTGTGATATATTTACTGTAGTAAAATTGTAACAGACTTTTAATCATTATGATACAATAATCAAGCTGTTTAGATAGTACATAAAAGATATTTATTGGAATAAGTTTGGAACACAAAAATGTAATAAATTTTAAGAGCAAGTGAAAAATTTTGCTGAAATAAGGTCAATCTGTTTGCTATGGGAGTGGGATCTTATTCCCTGTGGCAACGCTTTGCCTGCTCCATGTCGTCCAAATACTTTTGAAAATTAAACTCCTCATCTGATGAGGCTGAAGATCAGCAGCAGTAGCACTGGCAGGATCCATGTTCTCTTCCTCTTGGCAGTCCTGTAGCCCACTCATCCTAACTGCTATCTCTGTCAACTTCTCTTCCTAATTTAGTAAGCTGTTGACCATCCAGCAATATACGATGACTTGGGTCCACATACACAGCTGCCAGAAGAATTTTATTTTCTAATAGCAGTGTCTCTCTCCATTTCATGGAAGCAACAATGCCATCTGCAATTAAACCTCCTCTTTGGGGCAGACAAAACAGCAAGTTCTTACACCCCTTTATGAAAATACAGAGAGTTAAATCCTCAGCTTCTAATTTTTTAGTCACTGTAAATGGGTGATGAAGCAATTCCTTCAGTTCAGCCACCTGTGTCTATTGACCTTCACTTAGTGTTACCTGAGGGTTGGCCATGTCTACAAGAAAGGATTTCAGCTCAAGCAAATCGCTCAATCATTAAATAAGTGCTGACCCACTGAGTGGCTTGATTGACAATTGCTCCTTTTCCAGCACGTCTCTTCAAGATGGAATCAATTTTAGGGGTTCTGGCGGCAATAACCAATTTCCTCCCTTTGCCAATCAGAGTTCCAGCAAGTCCCTCTTGCAGACTCTTATTGAATCTCTTATTGCTGGTTGCAGTGTGTGCACAACATAATACATGTGATAAATAGGGGAGAGATGTGAAGCAGCTTCAACAAGATGATTGAATTCTAAAGGATCAATCTGCTGTTCTTCTGCAGTAATGTCTGTTTGTTCCTCAGTTACAGGAGTAGGACTGTGGGTCCATCTCACACATACCAAGTCTCTGATGTTCTCTTCTAGCTGCTGTTCACCCTCATTCTCTCATCAGTGTGATTGTACTTATGTGTGAAGCATTGTCAGTTACAATAGAAAGAACCTGTTCTTGGAGTTCATAATCTTGCAGAACTTTTTCTACTAAGGCCAGGAGAAACTGGCAGAAGTGATGAGCACATTTGCGGGCCATTTCTCCAGTAAGAGCTGTAAAAGCTGATGGTGCAAATAATGATAATGGTACGCCTTCCTTCACATTGAGCTCTATCACCTGTCCTTTAACCATATCTACTGTCATTGTTACAGTAACTTTGTCACTTACAAAATATCTTGTAACTGGTGTTTGAGATGCTCTTTGCCCCCCTTCGCCTGGTGGAAGTGCTGGGTACGGGTTTCTTGGTGCTGCTGTGATCTTTTTTAGTCACAGCTTTGAAAACTTCTGGGTGGAAGTGTTGTAAATGTCTTTTTAGATTGGAAGCTCTTGTAGGAGCATTGATGTCACTGCCTCAGTATACACTGATTTTGACATCGCAGCATTTGCAGCATTTACTCTGGGTCATTTGTCATTATGAATTATTAGGCAAGTTGTATTATAGGGGTTTTTTGTTTTTTTTTACTATTGATCAACAATTATGTTCTCAATCAAACCAAAAGACCCATAAATATCAAAGCTTAATATTTTTGGAAGTTGTAGTGGTTTTTTTTTTAGATTTGGCTATCGGTTTGTGCAGGTAACTATTACTGTGCAGAATTATTAGGCAACTTAATAAAAACCAAATATATTCCCACTCACTTGTTTATTTTTACCAGGTAAACAAATATAACTGCACAAAATTTAGAAATAAACATTTTTGACATGCAAAAACAAAACCCCCAAAAAATAGTGACCAATATAGCCACCTTTATGATGACACTCAACAGCCTACCATCCATAGATTCTGTCAGTTGCTTGATCGGTTTACGATCAACATTGCATACAGCAGCCACCACAGCCTCCCATACACTGTTCCAAGAGGTGTACTATTTTCCCTCCCTGTAGATCTCATATTTTATGAGGGACCACAGGTTCTCTATGGGGTTCAGATCAGGTGAACAAGGGGGCCATGCCATTAGTTTTTCATCTTTTAGACCAGGGGTGGGGAACCTCCGGCCCGCGGGCCGTATACGGCCCGTCACGACTTTTTATGCGGCCCCCAGGCACATTCCCAGGGACCGCTGTGCTCTGGCAGCAGCCGCGCTTTTCCCGGCTGCCGGCCCTTTAAATCTCACTGCCTGATGCCTTGAGGGTAGATGCTAGAATGTACGGGCTCTATCCAGATCCTGACTTCCAGGACCTGACTGCAGCCCATACATTCTAGGCTTAACCCCGGCCTGTGCTAGTGTGCTCTCTGCTCTGGTGGGCGGGGTAAACAGCACGCTGCGATATGTCACAGAAGAGCTGCAGCAGATTTACCAGCCTCCCGGACCTGCTGTCTGCGTGACTCCTCCTCCCCCTCACTGTGAGTACGCAACCCATCGCTACCCCCCCCGCTAAGTGCTGTGTACTCCCTCGTGCTGTGTGTACCCCTCAATGCTGTGTACACCCCAGTGCTGTGTACCCCCTCGTGCTGTGTACCCCCTAATGCTGTGTATCCCCTAATGCAGTGTGTACCCCCCAGTGCTGTGTGTACCCCCTAATGCAGTGTGTACCCCCTAATGCAGTGTGTACCCCCTAATGCAGTGTGTACCCCCTAATGCAGTGTGTACCCCCTAATGCAGTGTGTACCCCCTAATGCAGTGTGTACCCCCTAATGCAGTGTGTACCCCCTAATGTTGAGTACACCCCTAGTACAGTGTGTACCCCTTAGTACTGTGTGTGCTCCCCTAGTAATGTCTGTACCCCTTGGGTGATGTCTATGCCCCCCCAGTGCTGTCCGCACCACCTAATGCTGTCCATGCTGCCACCAGTGCTGTCCATGCCACGGTCAGTGCTGTCTGTGCCCCCTTATGCTGTCCGTGCTCCCCAGTGCTGTGTGCCACCCCTCAGTACTATGTACCCCCAGTGCTCTGAACTTGCTACTGCTGTCTATACCCTCCCACTGCTTTCTATGCCCCCCAGTCTGTGTCCTCCTGTTGATGTCTATGCTCCCCCAGACTTCTGTGTCTCCCTAGTGCTGCCACCTAGTGCAGTCCGTGCAGCCACCTAGTGCAGTCCGTGCAGCCACCTAGTGCAGTCCGTGCAGCCACCTAGTGCAGTCCGTGCAGCCACCTAGTGCAGTCCGTGCAGCCACCTAGTGCAGTCCGTGCAGCCACCTAGTGCAGTCCGCGCAGCCACCTAGTGCAGTCCGCGCAGCCACCTAGTGCAGTCCGCGCAGCCACCTAGTGCAGTCCGCGCAGCCACCTAGTGCAGTCCGCGCAGCCACCTAGTGCAGTCCGCGCAGCCACCTAGTGCAGTCCGCGCAGCCACCTAGTGCAGTCCGCGCAGCCACCTAGTGCAGTCCGCGCAGCCACCTAGTGCAGTCCGCGCTGCCACCTAGTGCAGTCCGCGCTGCCACCTAGTGCAGTCCGCGCTGCCACCTAGTGCAGTCCGCGCTGCCACCTAGTGCAGTCCGCGCTGCCACCTACTGCAGTCCGCGCTGCCACCTACTGCAGTCCGCGCTGCCACCTACTGCAGTCCGCGCTGCCACCTACTGCAGTCCGCGCTGCCACCTACTGCAGTCCGCGCTGCCACCTACTGCAGTCCGCGCTGCCACCTACTGCAGTCCGCGCTGCCACCTACTGCAGTCCGCGCTGCCACCTACTGCAGTCCGCGCTGCCACCTACTGCAGTCCGCGCTGCCACCTACTGCAGTCCGTGCAGCCACCTAGTGCAGTCCGTGCAGCCACCTAGTGCAGTCCGTGCAGCCACCTAGTGCAGTCCGTGCAGCCACCTAGTGCAGTCCGTGCAGCCACCTAGTGCAGTCCGTGCAGCCACCTAGTGCAGTCCGTGCAGCCACCTAGTGCAGTCCGTGCAGCCACCTAGTGCAGTCCGTGCAGCCACCTAGTGCAGTCCGTGCAGCCACCTAGTGCAGTCCGTGCAGCCACCTAGTGCTGTCTGTGCCCCCTTATGCTGTCCGTGCTCCCCAGTCCTGTGTGCCACCCCTTAGTACTATGTACCCCCCAGTGCTCTGAACTTGCTACTGCTGTCTGTACCCTCCCACTGCTTTCTATGCCCCCCAGTCTGTGCCCTCCTGTTGAAGTCTATGCTCCCCCAGACTTCTGTGTCTCCCTAGTGATGCCACCTAGTGTAGTCCGTGCAGCCACCTAGTGCAGTCCGTGCAGCCACCTAGTGCAGTCCGTGCAGCCACCTAGTGCAGTCCGTGCAGCCACCTAGTGCAGTCCGTGCAGCCACCTAGTGCAGTCCGTGCAGCCACCTAGTGCAGTCCGTGCAGCCACCTAGTGCAGTCCGTGCAGCCACCTAGTGCAGTCCGTGCAGCCACCTAGTGCAGTCCGTGCAGCCACCTAGTGCAGTCCGTGCAGCCACCTAGTGCAGTCCGTGCAGCCACCTAGTGCAGTCCGTGCAGCCACCTAGTGCAGTCCGTGCAGCCACCTAGTGCAGTCCGTGCAGCCACCTAGTGCAGTCCGTGCAGCCACCTAGTGCAGTCTGTGCCACAGCCAAGGCTGTCCATGCCCCCCTACTGATGTATATGCCCCAGCCCCCTCCTGTGATGCATATGCCCCAGCCCCTCCTGTGATGTGTACTCCCAGTGTCTCCTGTAATTTATGCACCCCAGCCCCTCCTGTGATGTATATGCCCCAGCCCCTCCTGTGATCTATATGCCCCCAGCATCTCCAGACCGAGACAAACCTGGAAAAGCAGCTGTGAGAAACAAGATGATCAATATCACCGAACACACAGTCACACCAAACAGAAGCAGCTCCTGCCTCCACAGTAAGGGTGAGTTAATTAATCGTTTGACCAAATTTTTCAAGTTGATAATGTTGTGCGGCCCCCAAAGGTTAGTAGGAAACTCCAAATGGCCCCCGGCAGTAAAAAGGTTCCCCACCCCTGTTTTAGACCTTCACTGGCCAGGCACGCTGTGGAGTAGTTGGATGCATGTAATGGAGCATTGTCCTGCATGAAAATCATGTTTGTCTTGAATGATACAGACTTCTTCCCGTACCACTGCTTGAAGAAGTTGTCTTCCAGAAACTGGCAGTAGGTCTGGGAGTTGAGCTTCAGTCCATCCTCAACCTGAAAAGGTCCCACAAGTTCATCTTTGATGATACCAGCCCATACCAGGACCCCACCTCCACCTTGCTGGTGTCGGAGTGGAGCTCTCTGCCCTTTACTGATCCAGCCCCTGGCCCATCAAGAGTCACTCTTATTTCATCAGTACATAAAACCTGAAAAAAAAATCAGTCTCGAGATATTTCTTGGCCCAGTCTTGACGTTTTATCTTTTGTTTCTTGTTCAAAGGTGGTCGTTTTTCAGCCTTCCTTACCTTGGACATGTCTCAGAGTATGGCACACCTTGTGCTTTTTGATATTCCAGTAACATTGCAGCTCTGAAATATGGCCAAGCTGGTGGCAAATGGCATCTTGGCAGCTTCACGCTTGATTTTCCTCAATTCATGGGCAGTTATTGTGCGCCTTTTTTGCCCAACACGCTTCTTTCGACCCTGTTGGCTATTTGCCATGAAACGCTTGTTCGGTGATCACGCTTCAAAAGTTTGGCAATTTCAAGACTGCTGCATCCCTCTACAAGACATCTCACAATTTTGGACTTTTCAGAGCCAGTCAAATCGCTCTTCTGACCCATTTTTCCAAAGAAAAGGAAGTTGCTTAATAATTAAGCACGCCTTATATAGGGTGGTGATATCATTACACCACACCCCTCCTCATCACAGAGATGCACATCACCTGATTTACAGTATAGTCCAAATGTTTGGACACACCTTCTCATCTCTAGAACAACTGTTAAGAGGAGACTTTGTGCAGCAGGCCTTCATGGTAAAATAACTGCTAGGAAACCACTGCTAAGGACAGGCAACAAGCAGAAGAGACTTGTTTGGGATAAAGAACACAAGGAATGGACATTAGACCAGTGGAAATCTGTGCTTTGGTCTGAGGAGTCCAAATTTGAGATCTTTGGATCCAACCACCGTGTCTTTGTAGAAAAGGGGAACGGATTGACTCTACATGCATGGTTTCCACCATGAAGCATGAAAAAGGAGGTGTGATGGTGTGGGGGTGCTTTGCTCGTGACACTGTTGGGGATTTATTCAAAATTGAAGGCATACAGAACCATCATGCCTACCACAGCATCTTGCAGCAACATGCTATTCCATCCGGTTTGCGTTTAGTTGGACAATCATTTATTTTTCAACAGGACAATGACCCCCAAACACACCTCCAGGCTGTGTAAGGGCTATTTGACTAAGAAGGAGAGTGATGGGGTGCTATGCCAGATGACCTGCTCTCCAGTCACCAGACCTGAACCCAATCGAGATGGTTTGGGGTGAGCTGGACCGCAGAGTGAAGGCAAAAGGACCAACAAGTGCTAACCATCTCTGGGAACTCCTTCAAGACTGTTGGAAGACCATTTCCGGTGACTACCTCTTGAAGCTCATCAAGAGAAAGCCAAGAGAGTGTGCAAAGCAGTAATCAAAGCAAAAGGTGGCTACTTTGAAGAACCTAGAATATAAGACATTTTTTCAGTTGTTTCACACTTTATGTATTTCATTCCACATGTGTTAATTCATAGTTTTGATGTTTTCAATGTGAATCACAATTTTCAGAGTCCTGAAAATAAAGAAAACTCTTTGAATGAGAAGAGGTGTCCAAACTTTTGGTCTGTACTGTACTTAATTGGTAATTGGCTCTCAAGCTGATACAGCTTGGAGTAGGACAACATGTATAAAAAGTATCATGTGATCAAAATACTCATTTGCCTAATAAGTATGCACACAGTATATTCTTAAGCTTTATAATAAATAAATAAAAAAAAAGCTATACAAATCTTTTTCCCTAAAATTGTATTCTGCTCAGCTGTACATGCATAACATGTTGGGCAGATCAGAATTCATTGCACCACATGACAGGTTTGCTGCAAGCTTAAGTAATGTACAGCAGCCTGGTGTTTGTCTCGGAATACCATCACTGGCCCTTTCTATGAGGACTGTATGCCCTTTCTATGAGTCCTGTGGAGGGACAAAACGCATCTGAAGGCTTGTGGGACATCTAAAGGGACGGCGAATAGGAACAGATGTGGACCATCCTTTGATACAGGATTCTGGTGCCTACCTATGACACCGCCTGAGAAATTTGCTGTGACAGACAGTAGGAACCCCTGGATGGGTGAGATCTTTCCTACTTTGTCCATGTTTGTTTTCATGTGAATGAGGGGTACCTATTGCTTATTAACTTGGACCACTGTCTACTTGAAAGCAATTTGTGATTTGACATAAATCCCCTCATGGGCCCAGACAGGTACTAAGGTCTTAGTGTAATCAAAAATACAATTAATCACCAAAGACCTTCCATGGGTGACAATACAATACAATGCTATATCCTGCATCATTCTTTATCATTGCGTGATATAGTTGCCACCTATTGTAGGTATTTTGTTTGTACAGTGCACCTTATGCAAGGCAGATGTATTTTTGTGGTGTTTATATGGTTGAGGTGTTTTGTACTCGGACATTTTATGATTAAAGGTTTAGTTTTATTTTTTTTCCTCAGTTGGTGCTATAGCCAAGCTTAAGTATTGTAATAAACAGAATGCTGTCTCCTTTATTTTACTTTGTAATTAAAAAGTGGAAGCCAAAGAAGTGCAAATAGGGTCTTACCCGGGTGATGAATGAGGGTAAAAGCACAGAGAGGCTCGCCTTGGTGGGTTGTGACAGTCACAACCACCATACTGAAGTATAACACAGCTGTTGCAGCCCCACTTGTAGGTACATTTGGAATGGTGCAGGAATGGTTAATGCCGCGCTGACATGAATAGAAGGAAACTCCAGGAAAAATAAACTGTGGTTTTATTGAACAACGCGTTTCAGAGAATTTTCTCTATCAGGTCAAAAATCACATTCGGACCTGATGGAGAAAGAATTCTCCAAAACACATTGTTCAATAAAACCACAATTGATTTTTTTCCAGCAGCTTCCTTCTATTCATGTCAGCGCGGCATTAACCACTCCTGCACCATTCCAAATCTTTTTACTTTAACAGATCTCAACACAAACTTTCCCTGAATATTTTCTTAAAGGGATAGGAAATCGTGATGAGAGAGCACTATTGTACTCGGTACACGCAACGAGCAGTCAGACTCTCGGAAGGGTTCGACTCGTGTACAGAGTATAATGGAAGTCAATATGAGAACTGAAGATCTTCCACAAAAATGCTTGCGTTTACATTGATTTCCTTTATACTCTGTACACCAGACAAGCATCTCCAAGTGTCCGACTGCTCCATACGAGTACAGAGTACCCAAGCATGGTGGCTCATTACGCGTAAAGAGTACCCGAGCATGGTAGCTCATTACAAGTACAGAGGACCAGAGCATAGTAGCTCATTATGAGTACCCGAGCATAGTAGCTCATTATGAGTACCCGTTGCATGGTAGCTTATTATGAGTACCCGAGCATGGTAGCTCATTATGAGTACCCGAGCATGGTAGCTCATTATGAGTACCCGAGCATGGTAGCTCTTTATGAGTACCCGAGCATGGTAGCTCATTATGAGTACCCGAGCATGGTAGCTCATTATGAGTACCCGAGCATGGTAGCTCATTATGAGTACCCGAGCATGGTAGCTCATTATGAGTACCCGAGCATGGTAGCTCATTATGAGTACCCGAGCATGGTAGCTCATTATGAGTACCCGAGCATGGTAGCTCATTATGAGTACCCGAGCATGGTAGCTCATTATGAGTACCCGAGCATGGTAGCTCATTATGAGTACCCGAGCATGGTGGTGCTTGCTCACCAATAGGAAACAGAAGAAGGACTTTAAATGAAGTGCTTCTGAATGGACTCTGGATACAAAACACAAACCCCTTACTCTAAGTGGCAAACCTGGCACTCACAAATTCAAACAACTTTTTTTAGGCAGCCTGCTGCTACCAGCCGGATGTCATTACTCTGGAACCCGTATAGGCAAACAAAGAAAAACCAGGAGCAACAGCTGACAAGAATGTGGATGTGCAAACCACAACAAGACAGCACTTACTCCCTGAGTGGAGATGGAGGCCAATATCCCTCCAGCGCACCTTCTGAATCCCAGCCGAGCCAATGGGTTTGAAAGATGATCGACTCAAGGAGAGTGATAAAAATGTATTTTACCATTAGAAAATGTAAAAAAAATCTACACGTTTACCTTCATTGGGATAGATTGATTTGAAGGCAAGGGGGTCTATAGCAAAGAAAATGACATAAAGCTGTTTAGTTCCCACACCAATTTCCTCACCTAATATTATAATCTCTGCAATACAGGGATGTTTTTAACCGCTTCACCCACGGGCGATTTTCAGTTTTTGTTTTTTGCTCCCCTGCTTCCGAGAGCTGTAGCTTTTTTATTTTTTCCGTCAATCTTGCCATATAAGGGCTCATTTTTTGAGGGACGAGTTGTACTTTTGAATGAAACCATTAGTTTTACCATATAGTGTACTAAAAAAATTGAAAAAAATGGCAAGTGTGAAAAAAAAATTGAAAAAAAAAGTGCAACGGCCTAATAGTTTGAGATATTTTATTCACCATGTTCACTATATATGGTAAAACGGATGTGTTTTTGTGATTCCTCAGTTCAGTATGAGTTTGCATACCCCAAACATGTACAGGTTTACTTTTTATCTAAAAGTTAAAAAAAAAAAAAGGACACTTTTCGCACCGTTCTCATTTTTTGGGATCTATGGCTTAGTGACTGCTTATTTTTTGCATCTTCACTGAAAAAAGAGAGAGGGGTAGCACATATGAGAAGCACCCATGGAATTAATTTAAATTTATATTATGGAATTGCTCACCTGAAGAGGTTGTGCGCCCTTGCACAACATCGGTGGTAGGTGTGTAATTCCTCCGGAGAAGAGGGCTGTCTCCACTGACGTTAACGTTGCTGTGCTGGCTGAGTCCGGGTATGGTATCGCTGATTGCTCCTATGATTCACCAGCAACTTGGATCCTGGAGCACCTTTGCGATCCTCCGTTCTCCAGCTGGGTTGTTCAGGTTAGATCTAGCAGGTCCTGTTACTCTGAGTGGCTCTAACCGAATTCCCTTGTCAGGAGTGGGCATATAGTAGATTAAAAGTTTCGATCTGATTGAGCGCTAGTAAATGGGCTGCCAGTCTTGTAAAAATGATTAGCTTTATTATTAATAATAATAATAATAATAATAATAATAAAAAGCTCCTGTTTTTAACAACGCATTTCAGCAAAACCAATAAGGAAAGCAACATTGGTTTTGCTGAAACGCGTTGTTAAAAACAGGAGCTTTTTATTATTATTAATAATAAGGCTAATCATTTTTACAAGACTGGCAGCCCATTTACTAGCACTCAATCAGATCGAAACTTTTAATCTACTATATTTTTTGCATCTTGGCCTGTTTTTAATGGTATTATTTTTGTGCAGATGCAACGTTTTGATAGCCTGTTTCACATCATGCGCTAAATACGCGGCGACCAAAAACCGTAATTTTGGGGTTTGGAATTTTTTTTAGTGATGAGCGAGTATGCTTGTTACTACTCGGTACTCGCACGAGTATCAATGTACTCTGGCTACTCGGCGGGGACCGAGTAATCTCGCGATACTCGTGCTGTACTCGTGGTCTTCATGTTGGCGCTCTTTTTACAGCCATCCCTTATGCAGGGATTGGCTGGCAGACCACTGCAATGCCAAAGCCCTGTTGTGGAATTGCAGTGATTGGCCAGCCCGCACAGCGTGACCGTGCCTTTAGCCCGACACTTCCCCGCTCGGCTACGGCCCCTCCCGCACTCCACTCCGCGTGTATATATATATGCACGCTTACACACACACGTACTTTTTTTTGTTAATTTAAAGTTTTATGGTTTCTACATGCTACCGGGGAACATTTCAGAATAATACTCGGGTCTCCCATAGGATAACATTGGGCTCGGTGCTCGGGCCGAGTACACGAGTATTTTGAGATGCTCTGCCCGAGCCTCGAGCTCCCGAGCATTTTAGTACTCGCTCATCACTAATTTTTTTGCCATTTTGCAGTTTACCAATCAGGTTAATTGATTTTATATTTTGATAGATCGGGCATTTCTGAACACTGTGATAACAAATGAGTGTATATTTTTTATTTTTTAACACTTTAAAATTTTCAATGGGGCAAATGGAAGGTGATTTGAACTTTTAGGGTTTTTTTATTTTTGTTAATTTTTAAAAACTTTTTTCACTTTTATTTTACTAGTACTTCTAGGGAACTCGGCAGTCTGATTGCACTGCCATTTCTCCAATTTACAGCCACACCACTGAGATCTGCAGAAAAGCAGTTCTCCTATTACAAATGGCAGTCTGCTGGCTGTAAGAGGAACGGACTCATGATCGCTACAGGAGTCATCACAGGACCCTGTGCTACCATGACAACCATCAGATCCACGTGATCACGTCATGTGGCTTCCGATGGCGCTGGGTAAGTGAATGCTTACCGCTGCGCGCTGTTTCATCTCGCTGTCACATGTGGACAGCGAGATGCAAGGGGTTAACAGGCACGAGTGGAGAGCGGATCCACTCGTGCTTGATTGACGCACATGTCAGCTGTTCAAATCAGCCGACGTGCAGGGATCGCTGCCAGCTGCCCGCGGCGGCGATTAACCTCACATGATCCATGACGTACCCAGTCATGTGTTGTAAAGAGGTTAAGATATTAGCCATAACAAAGTATTTAACGCAATAATAAATAATGAACAATCATAAAACCGCTCTCAATTAAAAAAAAAAAAAAAACAAGCTTTTTCCTTCTACTTAAATTGATATATCTTGTAGAGTGGTTTTTTTTTTAATTGTAACATGTTTTTACCTTTGTAATGGTTGAGTACATTTTTTTTTTTTTTTTTAATTCACTCACCGCAAGTGAGATCATCTTTCAAACCCATTGACTCAGCTGGAGTTCAGAAGGTGCGCTGGGAAGACAGGAGGGATATTGGGATAAATCTCCTCTCATGGAGTATGTGCCGATTTGTTGTGGTTTGCACATCGCCATTCTTGCCTTGTCGGCCGGCGTTCCTGGTTTTTTTTGTAGTTTATGAATGCCTTAGTAAATGTGGATTTAAAAGCACGAGTATCATTTTCAAATACAGGTAACAAAGGGTTTCTTAACAAAAACACCCTGCTACTTGATGGTCTTAGAAGGTTACCAAATGTGTAGTACCGGGGAAGGGGGCCCGACTCATCTCAGACCACTTGAATTCTCTTCTACATGGGAAGTGTATGGATATAGCTTTAAAAAAAAAAAAAAGTTTTATTGAACTTTTTTACATACAAAACTAAGACATACACCTTGTACTTGACACAAAAGTATCTCCCACTCCCACCCAAATTTAGCTTTTAACACATTGCACGTATTACTTGTTGGTAGTGAACCCAAAGCACCATTCATTGTCAGAAAGCATTCAGCTTAGTTATGGATGGGAATCAGACTTTGTTGGCCAAACATCATAAATAAAATATAAAAAAAACAAAAAAAACAAAAACAGAAAAAAAAAAAAAGGGAGGTGGTGTGGCATGGGGTAGAAAAAGATTAGAAGCAGCACATAATTATCCCTGTCTGAAAAAAAAAAAAATAAATAAAATAAAATTTACCATGGAACTGTACATGTTAATTTATAACCAAGAAGGATTTTCCGCTTCCTATGGACTGTTCAGAATACAAGATGTTATCAAAAAACAAACAAAAATATAAAAAATAAATCACAAGTATTTCCATTTCAAAAGATTTCGCAAACAAAACTTTACTTTGACAAGAGAGCGAGTGTAAGAATTTGTAATAGCTGGTATGAAAATAGGCCTAGTAATGCAAATACAGGGTTGGTCTGAATTTAGTGAAGACTGATGGTCAAATTGTAAAAGTTCAAATAATAAAAGTTGGCTAATGGCATCCTGGAATGGAAGACATTATTATCTGTACAGATGATTACTATAAAAGAACAAATGTCTGTAATAAAAAAAAAAAACCCACTGTAAAATATACTGCTGTATATTAAAAAAAAAACCAAAAAAAACAAACAGCTTGCGATATCTTTTGAAACTGTCCATTTGTAACCATAAATTCCAGATTCAGTAATGTAATCCATCAAATCTCCATAACACTTGTTTAATTGTCATGTTACATGCTCTTTCAATACCATTGGAATTTTTTTATAGCAATTTTTCATAGAAAAGTATTCCCACATTTGTTTATACGGCATATGCTTCCTTTTAAAAGACAAAAGATGCATACTTTCTGAACTACACTAACATGCACATAAGTACATTATACTAGTTTGAGATAATATAAACCTAAATGTGTATTGTAGTCACTGAGTGCTTCTGAAATTGTGGGGGGTCAAATCTATTTATGGCGAGGTTTTTATTTATACATAATATATAGTTTCCGGTCTTTCCACGCTCCTTGAGAAAGCAACAGAGCGAAACATGTGTCGGAGTGAGGGGTCACAGACTGTCTTTTTACCACCTTATTACACTGGTAAATATACTAATAATATTATGTGTTATTGCCTTCCATGTATGGTTATAATTGTATTGGTATGCTGCATGTCCGAGGTGGGCTGTAATTTATCAAATGATCAACTGAATATTTGACTAATTATTAGTGATGAGCGAGTATGCTTGTTACTACTCGGTACTCGCACGAGTATCAATGTACTCGGGCTACTCGGCGGGGACCGAGTAATCTCGCGATACTCGTGCTGTACTCGTGGTCTTCATGTTGGCGCTCTTTTTACAGCCATCCCTTATGCAGGGATTGGCTGGCAGACCACTGCAATGCCAAAGCCCTGTTGTGGAATTGCAGTGATTGGCCAGCCCGCACAGCGTGACCGTGCCTTTAGCCCGACACTTCCCCGCTCGGCTACGGCCCCTCCCGCACTCCACTCCGCGTGTATATATATATATGCACGCTTACACACACACGTACGTTTTTTTTGTTAATTTAAAGTTTTATGGTTTCTACATGCTGCCGGGGAACATTTCAGAATAATACTCGGGTCTCCCATAGGATAACATTGGGCTCGGTGCTCGGGCCGAGTACACGAGTATTTTGAGATGCTCTGCCCGAGCCTCGAGCTCCCGAGCATTTTAGTACTCGCTCATCACTACTAATTATTTATATAGTATTTATTTATTGATTATTTATTCTGGATGACACTTGGAATCTTTATCTTGTCAGCACCTTAATTGTGGGAATTTCCCTTAAGGCATTTAACTAATGCATGCAACATTTATATATGTAGGTGGTTGTTATTCTAGTCCCTGTTAATTTAACATTTACGGGACTATATTATTGTCTTCTGTCTGTGACCCTTAATATTATATCTATCACGTAGCACCTTTTTCTTGCTGTATATTCATGAATTTTAATATGTATTACGAAAGTATTGGTTTTTAAACTCTAACATTGTCACTTCTTCATTGAACATGTAAAAATGTTCAAGGTTGGTTGCAATAGTTTCCGGTCTGCAGTAAATATTGTGGTAGGGAGAGAATAGAGTAAAGGCTTCTTACCACACTAACAAGGTGGTGATTAGAAGCCATTTAAAATGGGTTTCCTTTTCAATTATATTTTGTTATTCTGTAAGTTTGTTTGAGTTTAACTAATTGCCTCCTCATTTCTGCTCCAAAACATCCTCATTACTACTATAGTGTAGGTGACCACTGCAGACAATCAATGAGCACAGCAGACCGGGGTCTATCAATACTGCAATCTGGCGGCAGGAGTAGAGAGGTTTTGTGGAGGGAAGATTATAGCTAATGTTGGCATTTGTAAACTTTACCTTCACAGAATAAAAAAAAAAAAGGTTAAAATGCTAGAAGAAAATTAATTATTATTATTATTATTATTATTATTATTATTATTATTATTATAAGAAACTAATCAATACTAAGGTTGAAGGTAGACTGGAGTACAGAGTTCAACCTATAGCCTAACGATGATCCAGAGGAAGGCAAAACCCCCATGGGGCAGACCGTAAGCTCTATATTAGGGGAAAAATCCCAATTCCTTCCTATCTCCACATATGGCAGTCAGACTAGTTTCCTGGATCAACGCCCCATTTGTATTAAGGTTATAGTGTTCATTATTATTTAATATAATTATTACATTTGGTGTTATCATGCTAAGGCTGCTTTCACACTACGTTTTTTTAGCATGCGTCATGAACTTTTTTTGCTGCAAAAGCGGATCCTGTTTTTGCAGAGAAAAACGCACGCAAACATGTGTTATTTTGCAGGATCCTGTCACTTGAAGTTTATGGGCGGGCATTGGAGTCATGTGATCGGGAGTGAGGGGAACTGAACGTTAAAGACTGAGCCGGCATCTGACAGCTGCGGAGGCTCGTAATCAAGGTAAACATCGGGTAACTTGCTTGGATACCCGATCTTTACCTTGGTTACGAGCGTCTGCAGCTGCTAGGAGCCGGGCTCACCTGCACACGCAACCAAGGTAAACATCGGGTATCCAAGCAAGTTACCCGATGTTTACCTTGGTTACGAGCCTCCGCAGCTACTCAGGTGGTGGAGAGAGGGACTGATAACACCAGGCTGGTTTCTGGGCATGCTTAGTAGAGCAAGCAGGATCCTGTCTATCAGCATGCCAGCGTTCACATACGTTTGTGTGCAGTATAGTCAGGATCCAGCAATTTGCAGTATTTGGATGCAGCTCAAAAACGCTACAAGTAGCGTTTTTGAAGTAAAAAAACGGCAAGTCGCTGGATCCTTACTATAACGCACGCAAACGCATGTGAACGCATGTTGATGCGAGTCAATTGCAAATGCGAGTCAATTGCAAACGCATTGAAATGAAAACGCATTTGCACTGGATCAGTTTTTGCGTTAAAAAAACGTTCAGGACGCATGTTAAAAAAACGTAGTGTGAAAGCAGCCTTAGTGAAAAAAGAAAAAAAAAATACAACACTGCACCTGACAAAGAAGCAGATGAGTAGTCCTGACAAGTCACACCGAGCAGTACAGGGTAAGGCTATGTGCGCACGTTGCGTACTAGCCCTGCAGAAATTTCTGCAGCGATCTGAAGAGCACACGTGCGCTTCAAATCGCTGCAGAAAATGTCCGTAGAGAAAAATAAAAAAAAAAAAAGCAGATTCCATGCGCTCTGCCTGCAGCTCCTGCCATAGACAGAGCAGGAGCTGCCGGCAAAGCGCACGGAAGAAGTGACATGTCACTTCTTAGAACGCAGCGCTTCGGGCAGCAGCCGCAGCGCTGCGCTCTAAGACGCCACGTGCGCACGGCCCCTGCACAATCTCCATAGACTGTGCAGGGGACGCAGGACGCATGCAGTTACGCTGCGCTACAAAGCGCAGCGTAACTGCATGTATTTACGCAACGTGCGCACACAGCTTTAGGAGCGTGTAAGGTGTTAAGTATTTTTTTAAAAAAGTCTTAAAAATAACACCCATTATATTTTGAGTGAGAAAAATTATGTGACATGCAAAATATGGTCAATAGTTTGTGTATGAGCTTTTTTTTTTGTAGTCAAATTTTATGCCCATGGAAGATTGATATTTCAGCTGCATAAAAATATGGAGCAGATTATACTGCCACGTATTAGATTTGTTCTCCTGCCACAATTCTAACAGGAAAGAGAATAACAGTCTGTACTTGCAAGTATAAAGCTGAACCAGATGTGGAAAGCTGTAGATTAAGTTACACGTATTTAAACACATGCAGCTTTCCTAATATTCAGCATTTTAAGTTCCTTTTTGTTATTGTGCCTACGTTCTACACCGGGATACTGAATTTGGGGTGAGGAATTGCTGGCATTAGGCTGCTTTCACACTGTTTTTTTAACATGCGTCATGAACGTTTTTTTGCTGTAAAAGCGGATCCTGCTTTTACAGCAAAAAACGCATGCTAACAATGCATGTGTTATTTTGCAGGATCCTGTCACTGGATGTTTAGGGGCGGGCATTGGAGTCATGTGATCGGGAGTGAGGTGAACTAAACGTGCCAGACTGGGAGCCGGCTTCTTACAACTGCGGAGGTTCGTAACCAAGGTAAACATCGGGTAACTTGCTTGGATACCCGATATTTACCTTGGTTACGAGTGTCTGCAGCTCTCAGGTGGGAGAGAGAGACAGGAGGGGGAGGGGGAGAGACAGAGAGAGAGAGGGAGGAATGAGAGGGTGGAGGGAGAAGGGGAGAGAGAGGGACTGATCACCCGAGACTGGTTTCTGTGCATGCTCAGTAGAGCAAGCAGGATCCTGTCTATCAGCATGCCAGCGTTCACATGCGTTTGCATGCTGTTTAGTCAGGATCCAGCAATTTGCAGTATTTGGACGCAGCTCAAAAATGCTACAAGTAGCGTTTTTGAAAAATGTTAAAAAACTGCAAGTCGCTGGATCCTCACTATAACGCACGCAAACGCAGGTGAACGCATGTTGACGCGAGTCCATTGCAAATGCATTGAAAGGAAAACGCATTTGCACTGGATCCACTTTTGCGTTAAAAAAACGTTCAGGACGCATGTTAAAAAAACATAGTGTGAAAGCAGCCTTACTTTATTATTTTGTCCATAATGTATGTTTCTTTGTTTTGATGCTTTGTTTTGGGTTTTTTTCAAATATTTTATTGGCAAAGGGGCTTTATGAAGAAGAAAACAAAACTACTTTCATATACTTCCCTTTAATGAGATTTTTTTGTAAAAAGATTAACCACAAAAAAAATGTTATGGAGCTTACATCCAAATTAAAAATAAGCTTTAACTTACCTTTGAGCCTCTTTCATTAAAAATTATTTCTACATCAAGAATTTTTCCAAATTGCTGCAGGAAAAAAAAAAATACTTAACACTACAATCTTAAAGTACAGGGATTACAATTTTTTTCTCCACTAGTCCCAAATCTATAACCTCATTATACCAATTACTTACTCCAAACATTTGCCGTAGATCAGGGTCTCTAAACCGAAATGGTATGTTGGAGACATGAAGGCGCTTAGGAGTTGGTTTCGTCTCAGCGCTGTCGTTAGTCAGCGTTTGCGGCTGTTGCCCTTCTGGCTGAGCTCCATCTGTCTGCTAGCATGAAATGAAAAATGGCATATACTAAGTGTTAAGCTATTTGCAAACACAAAAGCACATTTTCAGTGGAAGATATTGCATCAAGATCCTACAGTTTGCAAGTGTTACATTTACAGAAAAATACAAACATCTTGAAAAAATTGATAATGTAAATTTGTATAATGTGTTTTTTAAAGACATTTGAACAGCACTAAATGTAAGACTAAAAATGAGAGGATGGCAAATTCCTAGAATATTGTATCAATCAAGCCATTCATGTTCCTGATTGCAAAGATCCCCACTTAGGCTGCTTTCACACATCCGGTTTGGCTGTGCGGCACAATCCGGCTCTTTACAGAAACCGCAACCGTTTTTTTTTTGCCGCCGGTTGCGTTTTTTCCGCATAGACTTTCATTAGTGCCGGATTGTGCCGCATGGCCTTGCGTTCGGTCCGGTTTTTGCCAGATGCGGCATATTTAGCCCAAGCAGCGGCCGGATGGAACGTTGCCTGACACGTTTTTTTGTCCGGCGAATAAAACCGCATTGTGCCGCATCCGCCCGATGTGGCGCTACTTCTAATGCATGCCTATGGATGCCGGATGTGGCAAAAACCGCATCCGGCCGCCGCATGCGTTTTTTTTGCACTGCGCATGCTCAGTAGCGTGCCGAAACCGGCAAAGAACGGACGGGCCACATGTAAAAAATTATGCAAAGGATGCGGTTTGCGCTTTTTCCGCCGCATCCGTTGCATAGGTTTTAGAGCCGGATTTAGCCGCACTGCTAAAACCGGATGGGTGAAAGCAGCCTTATGAGAGTCCCAGAGTAATCCCATATTCTAGCAATGATAAACACCTTCAGTTGCATATTCTCATTACATTTGTAACACTTTTTTTCCCCAGTTTTTCAAGTCTTATATTGAAGTCCACTGGGAAAAGTGCCAAGCATGCAGTGTTCTATGCAGCCAGACGTGTCCTAGGAAGGCATTCACACAGCAGTAATCTTTAGCTAGTTAAAAATCAGGCAATTTTCACCTGTGCATAACCAGGCACACTTTTTCTTTTCACACAAGACGTTTTAAGAGCTCTAAAAGAATTTCTTGTTTGGATATTCAAATGTTAGCATTTTATGATACATGGAGTCTCATCTTTACATATTTTTAAGGGCTACATGGGGAGAATAAAGTTTAAAAAAAAAAAAATAAATATTCACACCACAAGAGGACCACTAAAATAAATGTTATATTTTGTTTTTTACATAACAATTTAAGCTTTTTAGCAGTCTCAGTTTAGTTCAGGAGTGGAAACGAGAGGCTGAAATTAACAGGACTTGCATCATATATCCAACGGTGATCACTGACTGGTAGAGGAAGCGCTGTTAGTGTTAGCGCTTTTTATGTTATATACAAAGAGCTTGTTCAGCAATGTGCATGCAGTGATCAGTAAGACAGATGGTAATAATGCTGGAGTCACACTTGCGAGTGACTCGTGTGAGCCTCGCATCACATCACCTGGCACGGCCGCACACTGACACGAGCGGGTCGGCTGCATGTATTTCACCATGATGCGAGGAGTAACAAGCAAGGCACTCACAAGTGCGACTGTGGCCTCGAACCTGCCTTTTCTATGGGAAGTCTGCAAGGCAGATTCCTATTCCTGCACAATTTCACTGCAGCCGCTTATTATCCAAGTAAGTTTTACAAAGTCAGTTATATACAGATGAACCAAAGGTTTTACATTTTTAGCTGGTCCGGAAACTGCTAAATCACGTAAATAAGACAAACAATCACTGATCTCGGGGAGACCAGCCAGAGAACACACTGCCGGCAGCCAGCGAGGGCGCTCAAGACCGTGAAATCCTAGGTACATTGCCCCCTGGGAAATATGCAAATCAAAAAAAGTCTGTGGAGCCTGTGTTAGGAGTCTCAACACAGAAACCAACCAGATATCCCTCCAGGAAGGACCTAGCCAAGGAGTGGCTCTTAGGCCAGAATCCAACTCCACACTGATGAGGGGCAATACCCCGAAACAGCTGTCTGTGGATGGATACCTGGCCTTGGTATTTCCCTTGTCATATCTTTAAACTTGTCAAAAAGTTGGATATTGACCAAAAAGGCCACTTAATATGGTGGTTATGGTGGTCTCCTAAAAAGAGCCACCCCTCGGCTGGGTCCTTCCCGGAGGGATATCTGGCTAGTTTCTGTGTTGAGACTCCTAACAGAGGCTCCACGGACTTTTTTTAATTTGCAAATCACATAAATAGTAAACGAATAAAATAAAATTAAAAAACAAAAAAAAAAACAAAACACAGGTTGGGGTTTATTGCCAATTTTTTCTTTAAAAAGCATGAAGTGACACTGTCAGGACATACAGGATATACAGTAATAAATGTGTGTATATGTGTAAAAAAAAATATATTATATATATATATATATACACACACACACACACACACACACACATACATATACACACACACACACATACATATACATATATATATATATACACACATATACACACACACACACACACACACACACACACACATATATATACAGTTAGGTCCAGAAATATTTGGACAGTGACACAATTTTCGCGAGTTGGCCTCTGCATGCCACCACATTGGATTTGAAATGAAACCTCTACAACAGAATTCAAGTGCAGATTGTAACGTTTAATTTGAAGGTTTGAATAAAAATATCTGATAGAAATTGTAGGAATTGTACACATTTCTTTACAAACACTCCACATTTTAGGAGGTCCAAAGTAATTGGACAAATAAACCAAACTCAAACAAAATATTTTTATTTTCAATATTTTGTTGCGAATCCTTTGGAGGCAATCACTGCATTAAGTCTGGAACCCATGGACATCACCAAACGCTGGGTTTCCTCCTTTTTAATGCTTTGCCAGGCCTTTACAGCCGCAGCCTTCAGGTCTTGCTTGTTTGTGGGTCTTTCTGTCTTAAGTCTGGATTTGAGCAAGTGAAATGCATGCTCAATTGGGTTAAGATCTGGTGATTGACTTAGCCATTGCAGAATGTTCCACTTTTTTGCACTCATGAACTCCTGGGTAGCTTTGGCTGTATGCTTGGGGTCATTGTCCATCTGTACTATGAAGCGCCGTCCGATCAACTTTGCGGCATTTGGCTGAATCTGGGCTGAAAGTATATCCCGGTACACTTCAGAATTCATCCGGCTACTCTTGTCTGCTGTTATGTCATCAATAAACACAAGTGACCCAGTGCCATTGAAAGCCATGCATGCCCATGCAATCACGTTGCCTCCACCATGTTTTACAGAGGATGTGGTGTGCCTTGGATCATGTGCCGTTCCCTTTCTTCTCCAAACATTTTTCTTCCCATCATTCTGGTACAGGTTGATCTTGGTCTCATCTGTCCATAGAATATTTTTCCAGAACGGAGCTGGCTTCATGAGGTGTTTTTCAGCAAATTTAACTCTGGCCTGTCTATTTTTGGAATTGATGAATGGTTTGCATCTAGATGTGAACCCTTTCTATTTACTTTCATGGAGTCTTCTCTTTACTGTTGACTTAGAGACAGATACACCTACTTCACTGAGAGTGTTCTGGACTTCAGTTGATGTTGTGAACGGGTTCTTCTTCACCAAACAAAGTATGCGGCGATCATCCACCACTGTTGTCATCCGTGGACGCCCAGGCCTTTTTGAGTTCCCAAGCTCACCAGTCAATGCCTTTTTTCTCAGAATGTACCTGACTGTTGATTTTGCTACTCCAAGCATGTCTGCTATCTCTCTGATGGATTTTTTCTTTTTTTTCAGCCTCAGGATGTTCTGCTTCACCTCAATTGAGAGTTCCTTAGACCGCATGTTGTCTGGTCACAGCAACAGCTTCCAAATGCAAAACCACACACCTGTAATCAACCCCAGACCTTTTAACTACTTCATTGATTACAGGTTAACGAGGGAGACGCCTTCAGAGTTAATTGCAGCCCTTAGAGTCCCTTGTTCAATTACTTTTGGTCCCTTGAAAAAGAGGAGGCTATGCATTACAGAGCTATGATTCCTAAACCCTTTCTCCGATTTGGATGTGAAAACGCTCATATTGCAGCTGGGAGTGTGCACTTTCAGCCCATACTGTATATATATATAATTGTATTTCTGAACATGTTTTTGTAAACAGCTAAAATAACAAAACTTGTGTCACTGTCCAAATATTTCTGGACCCAACTGTGTATGTGTATATATATTTATATATATTATATATATATATATACACACACACACACACACACACACACACACACACATCGGGTATTCTAGAATTTACGTATTGTGTAGTTCATGTATGATTTTTGTTATATATATATATATATATATATATATATGTTGTTGTGTGTAGTTACCAAGTGTTTGTGTAGGGCGCTGTACATGTTCTGGTTGTCGTCTGGGCGTGGCGGGGGGTGAGAGCGGTGTTGTATGTGTGTTGCGTTGTTTGTGGAGCGCTGTGTGTCTGTAGCGTTGTGCGGTTTGTGTGTGTGGGGTGTGCTTTGGGGGGAGGTATGTTTTGTGCAATGTGTGTGTTGTGCGGTATATGCGTATATTTGTGTGTGCCGCGGTGTTTGTGTGTTGGGTGTTGTGTGTGTGCAGCGTTGTCTGTGTGTGTGGGGGTGTGTGTGCAGCGTTGTCTGTGTGTGTGGGTGTCTGTGTAGGGCAGTTGGTTGTGGTTCCCAGTGTGTGTGTGTGTGTGTGTGTGTGGTGTGTTGTGCAGTGCGCGCGCGCGCGCGTGTGTGTGTGTGTGTGTGTGTGTGTGTGTGTGTGTGTGTGTGTGTGTGTGTGTGTGTGTGTGTGTGTGTGTGTGTGTGTGTGTGTGTGTGTGTGTGTGTGTGTGTGTGTGTGTGTTGGGGGAGGTGTGCACTTCCCATCGTGCTCCATCCGCCATGCTGCGCACTCCCAAACGTGCTCCATCCGCCATGCTGCGCACTCCCAAACGTGCTCCATCCGCCATGCTGCGCACTCCCAAACGTGCTCCATCCGCCATGCTGCGCACTCCCAAACGTGCTCCATCCGCCATGCTGCGCACCCCCAAACGTGCTCCATCCGCCATGCTGCGCACCCCCAAACGTGCTCCATCCGCCATGCTGCGCACCCCCAAACGTGCTCCATCCGCCATGCTGCGCACCCCCAAACGTGCTCCATCCGCCATGCTGCGCACCCCCAAACGTGCTCCATCCGCCATGCTGCGCACCCCCAAACGTGCTCCATCCGCCATGCTGCGCACTCCCAAACGTGCTCCATCCGCCATGCTGCGCACCCCCCATCGTGCTCCATCCCCCATGCTGCACCAGCATCAGCCTTTTCTGTCCCCAGCATCAGCCTTTTCTGTCCCCAGCATCAGCCTTTTCTGTCCCCAGCATCAGCCTTTTCTGTCCCCAGCATCAGCCTTTTCTCCTCCCAGCATCAGCCTTTTCTCCTCCCAGCATCAGCCTTTTCTCCTCCCAGCATCAGCCTTTTCTCCTCCCAGCATCAGCCTTTTCTCCTCCCAGCATCAGCCTTTTCTCCTCCCAGCATCAGCCTTTTCTCCTCCCAGCATCAGCCTTTTCTCCTCCCAGCATCAGCCTTTTCTCCTCCCAGCATCAGCCTTTTCTCCTCCCAGCATCAGCCTTTTCTCCTCCCAGCCTCAGCCTTTTCTCCTCCCAGCCTCAGCCTTTTCTCCTCCCAGCCTCAGCCTCTCTCCTCCCAGCCTCAGCCTCTCTCCTCCCAGCCTCAGCCTCTCTCCTCCCAGCCTCAGCCTCTCTCCTCCCAGCCTCAGCCTCTCTCCTCCCAGCCTCAGCCTCTCTCCTCCCAGCCTCAGCCTCTCTCCTCCCAGCCTCAGCCTCTCTCCTCCCAGCATCAGCCTCTCTCCTCCCAGCCTACCCCAGCCTCAGCCTCCCCCAGCATCAGCCTCTCTCCTCCCAGCTTCAGCCTTTTCGGTCCCCAGCATCAGCCTCTCTCCTCCCAGCCTACTCCAGCCTCAGCCTCCCCCAGCATCAGCCTCTCTTCTCTCAGCCTCCTCATCCTAGCCTTCCCCAGGATCAGCCTCTCTCCTCCCAGCCTCCTCCAGCACGCCGTGCTCCTCTGCCGACACTCACAGATCCGATCGCATACACTCACACACACCCACCTGATCGCATACACTCACACACATCCCATCGCATACACTCACACACACACTGACGATATTGCACATACGCGCTCATACTCACAACATCCGGAGATACCACATGCTTCTGGCCATGTGATCCTCCGGCAGGTCCTGGAAGCTCACAGCACAGTATCGCCGCCGAGAAGCAAGCGATATCCCAGGATGTTGTGAGTGTGTGGATGCGATGTGATGTGTGTGTGAGGTGTGTGTGATCTGATGTGTGTGTGAGGTGTGTGTGATCTGATGTGTGTGTGAGGTGTGTGTGATCTGATGTGTGTGTATGTTCCGCCGCTGCAGGACCTTGATGCGCTGGTAACTATGCTACCATGGTTACCAGCGTATCTCATCCCCCGCTCGCACGGGAGCCCACACCAGCATACGCCGGCCAGCCCCAGCAATGCAAGGGTATGTGTCGGCTGGTTTGGCGGCGTACGCTGATGTGGGCTCCCAGGGGTATAGTACTCACCTGGTAGTCGTGGCTCCGTGACCGTGTCGGTTCGGGGAATGCGTGGGGGGGCGGGGACAGTGCTAGCGTGCATTGCGTGAGGGGGGCGGGGCGTGGCCGAGTTGCCAATGCCTGCAGGGTGCCGGGGCGAGAGGCCAATCTGTGGGGGGGCGGAGCCATGGCGAGCCCAGCAGCCAATCAGCTTTGTGTCACCGTAAGGACACAATTTTGGAGCAAGACAGACAGAGAATAAGGCAAATTATATACATATATATATATACATATACATATACATACATATACATATATATATATATATATATATATATATATATATATATATATATATATATATATATATATATATATATATATATATATATATATATATATATACACACACACACACACACACATATATATATATACACACACACACACACACACAGTGGAGCCTCGCTTAACGAGTAACCCAGTTAACGAGAATTTCGCTTAACAAGCAAAGCTTTCTGTAAATTTGTAATTCTGTTTACGAGAAATCTGTGTTGTACGAGCAAAATTCTCACCGCACACACTTCCGGTTACGTACATCCACCGCAGTCCACACAAACATGCACGCACACACATACAGTATTATGCTCGCCTTACCTTCCGTTCCATCGCCGGCCTCATGGTTCTTGTAGTTCGCCGGTGCATCGCGACGAGGGAGGAATCCTCGCAGCGAACTACAGGACTCAGGAGGCCGGCGATGGAACGGAAGGTAAGGTGAGCATAATGTGTGTCCTGGGTCCTGTAGTTCGCCGCTCCAGGTTGTGCATCGGCAGGCGGTGCGACGAGGCAGAAGGTTCTGCTGTCAGACACTACTCAAAGGCAGCGCGCTGGCCAATCAGAGGTAAGCAACTCCTGCCTTTGACGTCAGCACTCTGGGTGCGGAAGTTCCTTCCTCGTCGTCATGGTTACCCGATACACAGCCCGAACAGCAAGTCACAGGAGACCGGCGATGGAACGGAAGGCAAGGTGAGCATAATATGTGCGTGTGTGCTTGTGTGTTTGTACGTGTTTGTTTGTGGAATGACACAATAGGGGACCAGGATGGGACATATAACAAGTTGTGGAACGAATTGTCTGCATTGCAATGATTTCCTATGGGAAATCTTGTTTTGCTGAACGAGTAACTTGGTTAACAAGCACAGTTCCAGAACGGATTTATAATATATATACATATATACACACACACACACACACACAGCTGCCCAAAAGGCACCCCTGCAATTCTGTCAGCTAATACTCAGTTTCTTCTTGAAAATGATTGCAATCACAAATTCTTTGGTATTATCTTCATTTATTTTGCTTGCAATGAAAAAACACAAAAGAGAATGAAACAAAGATCAAATCATTGATCATTTCACACAAAACTCCAAAAATGGGCCAGACAAAAGTATTGGCACCCTTAGCCTAATACTTGGTTGCACAACCTTTAGCCAAAATAACTGCGAACAACCTCTTCCAGTAACCATCAATGAGTTTCTTACAATGCTCTGCTGGAATTTTAGACCATTCTTCTTTGGCAAACTGCTCCAGGTCCCTGAGATTTGAAGGGTGCCTCCTCCAAACTGCCATTTTTAAATCTCTCCACAGGTGTTCTATGGGATTCAGGTCTGGACTCATTGCTGGCCACTTTAGTAGTCTCCAGTGCTTTCTATTAAACCATTTTCTAGTGCTTTTTGAAGTGTGTTTTGGGTCCTTGTCCTGCTGGAAGACCCATGACCTCTGATGGAGACCCAGCTTTCGCACACTGGGCCCTACATTATGCTGCAAAATTTGTTGGTAGTCTTCAGACTTCATAATGCCATGCACACGGTCAAGCAATCCAGTGCCAGAGGCAGCAAAGCAACCCAAAAACATCAGGGAACCTCCATGTTTGACTGTAGGGACAGTATTTTCTTTGAATGCCTCTTTTTTTTTCCTGTAAACTTTATGTTGATGGCTTTTCCCAAAAAGCTCTACTTTTGTCTCATCTGACCAGAGAACATTCTTCCAAAATGTTTTAGCCTCTCAGGTAAGTTTTGGCAAACTCCAGCCTGGCTTTTTTATGTCTCGGGGTAAGAAGTGGGGTCTTCCTGGGTATCCTACCATACAGTCCCTTTTTCATTCACACGCCGACGGATAGTACGGGTTGACACTGTTGTACCCTTGGACTGCAGGGCAGCTTGAACTTGTTTGGATGTTAGTCGAGGATCTTTATCCACCATCCGGACAATCTTGCGATGAAATCTCTCGGCAATTTTTCTTTTCCTTCCACATCTAGGGAGGTTAGCCACAGTGCCATGGGCTTTAAACTTCTTGATGACACTGCGCACTGTAGACACAGGAACTTTCAGGTCTTTGGAGATGGACTTGTAGCCTTGAGATTGCTCATGCTTCCTCACAATTTGGATTCTCAAGCCCTCAGACAGTTCTTTGGTCTTCTTTCTTTTCTTCATGCTCAATGTGGTACACACAAGGACAGGACAGAGGTTGAGTCAACTTGCAGCCAGTTGACATGGATTAAATTGTGATTTAGTTATTGCCAACACCTGTTAGGTGCCACAGGTAAGTTACAGGTGCTGTTAATTACACAAATTAGAGAAGCATCACATGATTTTTTTTTAAACAGTGCCAATACTTTTGTCCACCCCCTTTTTAGGTTTGGTGTAGAATTATATTTAATTTGGCTTTATGACTTTTTTTTTTTTTCATTGAAGACAAATTAAATGAAGATAATAATACCAAAGAATTTGCGATTTCAATAATTTTCAAGAAGAAACTGAGTATTATCTGACAGAATTGCAGGGGTGCCAATAGTTTTGGCCAGCACTGTACACACACACACACATAGAAGACATCAGAGCAGCTAAACTCTCCAAATATGAGGTTAGAGAAAAGAAGCTAAAGCGTTAACCATACAGAGAAAACTTCTATATACTGGACTATTGATTTATGCACAGTTTATTGAACGTTTAGGTCTTGCGTTCAGAGGTTCTTACCTTAATCCTACTTTCCTGTTCACTCTAGACTAGTCTCCACAAGTTCTGAGATTTTTCTTTGTTTTTACCCTTATAAGTAGGGAAGCTCCTCCTCTACAGTAGCTATAGGCATAGAAGTGGTGTCTAGGTATAGTAAAGTAGCCATGCGCTACGCAATGCGTAGCGCATGGCTACTTTACTATACCTAGACACCACTTCTATGCCTATAGCTGCCGCTGTTCTCAAGTTAATGGTGGACAGGATATAGGTGGACACACTGTATACACAAGTTGTTAGACTGCTGTAAAAGGGACAGTAAAAGGTGGTGGCTTTAGTTTATAAGTCACCAACCCCCTCTGGTCATCGGATGGGAACATGCTGTATATTTTGGGATTATAGTATTTTTTGGGGGATGTGCACTGGCAAGTCTTCCTCCACCTACCATGTTTCATGTGGAGGATGATGCGTCCTATGCCAGCCACACGGCACCCCCGATCTCGCTCCTGTGGAGGCATACTTCACTGTGCCTGGCCGAGTGCAGAGCAAAGCCCTGTAATGGCATGCACTGAGAGAAGCCAAAGAACGCTTACGACCCTGAAATTAAGGCACATACAGAGGCTTTAAGTACTTTGGTCTTCCCTTCACAGGGCAGAGCGACATACACCTACACAGGAGCACAATTGGGGGTGCTGTGTGGATGATAAAGGACACTTCATCCACATGAAGGACAGGAGGAGAACAGCGATTGCAGGGATATGGAAACCGAGTAAGACCAAAAATACCCAGCAGGCCAGACTGCACCATATGAGGGTTGTTGGTGGAGATTATAAAAGATGGTTTTTGGGATCTGTAGAGGGGGTTTGGGACTTATATACAAGTTACTACACTGCTGTTAAAGAGGCATTAAAAGGTGGTGGCTTTAGTTTAGATTTTATAAACCTAGTGACAAATTCCTTTTAAAGAAAAAAATAAAATTCTTCATTTTAAGAAAAAAAAGTATTGAGACATACTGTAAATAGCAAGGAATTTTAATAAAGTCATGGTAAATACTTATTTATCAAACATGCTTAGAATCAACAGTACACGCACCGTACTAGACGTATTCGCTGTGCTTGCAGCAGGGGCACTATGCTCTGCATGACCTTGCCCTCCCCCATAGAGCGGGAGCCCATGGTCTGTGGAAGAAGCAGCATAATCCTGTGCATGCTGACTCCCATATTCTGTGGACAAACCATTCTGCGGTGGTGGCGGGAAAGGGATGGCAGCAAAAGGTTGAACCATGGTCTCAGGAGTGGCTGTTGGCTCCTGGTTACCCTGTGAAGAACACATCACAAAATTAAAATGGTACAAAAAAAAAAAACAAAAACATACATAACAGTTAACCAGAGTTTAAAATACTAAAGCCTGTAATTTACTATTGCTAGTCTGAATGAAGCAGCACTGGTAACGTTCACTGATCTGCTTTATAAATCAACAAAAGTTACACTAAACACACAAATGAATATAATGCTGCTGGGGGAGAGTCTGTCCAGGGTATTGTGCATAGTACAACAAAACAAGGCTAGAAAAGGCAAAGTGTCTCAACATTAAGCTCATGCAATCAAATCAGGCCAGTGTGCATGGTAACAAGTTAACATTAACCCCTTCACGACCGGCCGATTTTTCGCTTTCCGTTTTTTTTTTTCGCCATTCTTTTTCTGAGAGACGTAACTTTTTTATTTTTCAGTCAGTATGGTCATGTGAGGGCTCATTTTTTGCGGAACGAGCTGTACTTTTAAATGAAACCATAAGTTTTTTCCATATAGTGTACTGGAAAACGGCAAAAAAAATCCAAATGCAGAAAAATTGCAAAAAAAGTGCGATAGCACTATTGTTTTTGAGATATTTTATTCACTGTGTTCACTATATGGTAAAACTGATGTGTGGGTGTGATGCCTCAGGTCAGTGCGAGTTCGTAGACACCAAACATGTATAGGTTTACTTTTATATAAAGGAGTTAAAAAAAAAAAAAAAATCGGAAGTTTGACCGAAAAAAGTGGAGCACGTTTTACGCCATATTCCGTGACCCGTAGCGTTTTCATTTTTCGGGATCAATGGCTCAGTGACTGCTTATTTTTTGCGTCTCGAGCTGACGTTTTTAACAGTACCATTTTTGTGCAGATGCTATGTTTTGATCGCCTCTTATAGCATTTTGCGCAAAAGTTGTGGCGACAAAAAAACGTTTTGGCGTTTGGAATTTTGTTGCCGCTAAGCCGTATACTGATCAGATTGATTGATTTTATATTTTGATAGATCGGGAGTTTCTGAACGCGGCGATACCAAATGTGTGTATATTTTTTATTTTTTTAACCCTTTAATTTTCAATGGGGCGAATGGGGGGTGATTTTTTTTGTTTTTTTTTTAATTTTTTTAAAAAAATTTCTTGTTCACACTATTGTTGTTCAAAATGCTGCCTTTTTGTGGCAGAACTTTGGTCAAAAACTCAGCTTTGCAGTGCAAAACCCAAATGGCAAAAACAATTGACATGTTGCTTCTTTGAAAAGCTGAGTTTTTGACCAAAGTTCTGCCTCAAAAAGGCAGCATTTTGAACAACATAGTGTGAACAAGAAACCCAAATTCCCATAGACTTTGCTTGAATAGAACACATCCATTTTGGCATTAAACAGCGCAGAAGAAAAAGCAGGTAAAAAGCAGGTAAAAAGCAGGTAAAAAGCAACGTGCGCACATACCCTTAGGCAGGGGTTCGAGATATCCACCCACAGCTGCTTGTGTTTCTGGGTGTACTAGGGACCTGACAGGTTTCCTTAAGGCCTTGTGCGCACGCAGCTTTTTTTTGGTGCAGTTTTGAGAGCAGCTTGTGGTCCTAAACTTCATGTATGACTTTCCCCAGCAAAGTCTATGAGAAATCCAAAAGGCTGTGTGCATGTTTGTTTGTTTTTTTTTTTGCCTGCAGTTTTGGTTGCAGAAAAATGAAGCAGCATGTCACTTTTCTGTGTTTTTCCCTGCATTTTGTCATTGACAATGTAAAAAAAAAAAACAAAAAAAAAACCACAAAAAGCAGCAAAAATACACGTTTTTGATGCGTTTATTCGGCCAGGTGCGTTTTTCGCTAGAAAAACAAAACTGCAGTGTGCGTACATAGCCTAAAGGTGAAAAGGTCAAAACTGAAATTGTACTATGTCAAAGAAATTAACAGCCATATAAATAACCAAACATGCCTGTACTTAAAGGGAATCTGTCACCAGGGTCTGATTCCAGTGATTTGTCACTGAGGTGTTTGCTGTCATTTTGATAAAATCAATGTTTTCTCTGCTGCAGTTATACATAGCTCATGAATATGCTGGACTACCTGCAGCACACCAAGTAGTCCTCTAATGATAATCTACTGCTGATTAAACTGATTTTATCAAAACTACACTAAACAGCCCAGTAAGTGACACATTGCTGTAATCAGGATTTCTGCCCCTAGATTATGCTGCTCTCAGATTAGGTGGTAGAAATCTGGTGACTGATTCCCTATTATAAAAAGCGTCATTTTAACAGTCAGAATAAGATGCTACAAACTAGTCATAGTACAAATGCATGGATCAAGGAAATAAAAAAAAAAAAAAAAACATGGATTAACTAAAGGACAACTAGTTTATATAAGCGTACACATTGAATTTAAATTTTAAAAATCGACATTAATTCCATGGTTCTGGACAAGTTCATAAACAAACATGACTGGTATAGAAGGCGAGAGGACCTTACAATCTATAGGGCAAAGGAAGGGAGAGAAATGTATAAACACCAGTCTGAAAGAAGCATCTTGCGAATTATGCCATTGTACTCCGTAGTGCTCGGAGGGTTCTGTTATTATAGCAACCTGCCATATGAACAAGCAGAGCAGCATTAGGGCTCAACATGTAACCAATAGCACAAAACAGGACACAACCAATGGGGCAAGCGGTGTCAGATTGTCGTAGTAACCAGCCACCTATAAAACCCGCAGTGTCAAAAAGATAAAGTAATCAGCGGCACTGCAGTAATACCAGAGACAGCAGGAGTTTGCTCTATCCCCCCTCAAGGGCCACAGACTGAGTGTACAGAAGCTACACGCCTGAAATGTGAGAAGGATGGCTACGACGCATCCATGTTATATGAGCAGGGTGCAAAATCACAATGAATGTACAGTTAATTTGTTTTGGCCAAACCTTTCATAGTAGCACCACATGAGTGACTCCATGCCCTAACTTCAGAGAGGCTAAATAGTGGCTAGTGAGGAGAGTGTGTGCTTGCCACTGTTCATTACTCGATTGAGCATTGGTTGATCATGCGCGACTACAGTACCGAATATAATGGAGGTCAATGAGAAAAGAGCATTGTTAAACTAGGACACAATGCTCGATGGAGTAATGAGCAGAGGCGAGCACACTCGCTCGTCACTAATCATTGCTCCACAACTGACTGTCAAACAACAAGACCAGGAATACACTTTATTTACATGAAGATAGAGAAATGAATGCTGCAAAGGAGAGTTCATACAAACCATATTAACAGTAAGGGGCCCTTTGCACAGTACGACATCACAAGCCGATGCTGCGATGCCGAGCGCGATAGTCCCCGCCCCCGTCGCAACTGTGATATCATGGTGATAGCTGCCGTAGCGAACATTGTCGCTACGGCAGCTTCACATGCACTCCCCTGGCCTGCGACGTCGCTCTGGCCGGCAAACCGCCTCCTTAAGGGGGCGGGTCGTGCGGCGTCATAGCGACATCACACGGCAGGCGGCCAATAGAAGCGGAGGGGCGGAGATGAGCGGGACATCCGCCCACCTTCTTCCTTCCGCATAGCCGGCCGGGACACAGGTAGGAGATGTTCCTCGCTCCTGCGGCTTCACACACAGCGATGTGTGCTGCCGCAGAAACGAGGAACAACATCGTAACATCAGTCTTTCCCAATTCATGGAAATGACCGACGCTACACCGATACGATTACGACGGTTTTGCGTTCGTTAACCGTATCAAAAAGGATTTACACACTAAGATATTGCCTGCGACGCCGGATGTGCGTCACTTTCGATTTGACCCCTCCTACATCGCATCTGCAATATCGTAGTGTGCAAAGGGCCCCTAAGACTAAATGCTCCCAAACACATTACTAATAAAAGACAGCAGTCTTTTGTGAATCAGTGCCTCGCAACAGATGTCTGGTGAGAAAAGAATCCAAGAACAAGGTGTCAGATTTTGGACTGACAATCCAGGTGGTCTTGGCGAGATAAGCTGTCTCCAAAACTTTAGCTTTACCATTGAGAACATAGAAGAGGACAGAAGCTATCCATTTTGTATGGGGGTGGTGAAGCTTTTTCCCAGTCCACTCTGGCCCGGGCCGTCCAAAGCACGCCGCTGGTCTCGATCCAGTGCCTGCTCTCTTGTGATAGCAGTTCTTCTTGCTTTATGCGGCTGAGCGTTATGTCCCGCAATGTCCTTCACAATGCACAATGCTCCTGAGCAGGTGGACTTCCCTCTACCCTGCCAAGGGCAGAGCAATGTACGGTCGTGTGCATGCACGGGCAAACGCCAAAGAGTGTCAGCCCATGTGCACCACAATACTTTAGGGCAGAGCAAGCAGGCCCGAGAGGTGTGCCTGCGCAGGAGCGCAATGGATGACACTGTATGGATGAAGTAGGATGCATCATTCACATGAAGCAAGAAGGAAAATGGTGGGCGTGCTAACATGCTAATAGGGCAGAATGAGATGCCCTTGTGACTAGTCCCTGGCCTCATTAGCATATCAAAGGATTTTTAGAAATACTTGTAAGCTTTATGTAGGCTACTATAGCCTGGGACACTTAGGCTGGGGTCACACTTGCATATCGCTTCTGATGCAAGAGCATTGGATGAGATATGCTAATGACCTCCGTTCAGGCTCTGCTGCTAACGTGAGCCGAGTGTCATGCGAATGACCCAATCTTGCGATCGGATCACAGCTGCAGAGGAGAGGGTGGGCGCTGTGGAGGAGAGGGAGATTAACCCCTTCCTATCTCCTCCATTGTCAGCCTGTCCACATATCGCCCTGCACTTGGATGACATCTGAGTGCAGTCCGATGTTTCTCTCCCACCCACAGACTTGCATGGGTGCGAGTGACACGACTCTCGCAGACAATCGCAGCAGGCAGTGATTTTTCTTCTTTAGTCCATTTAGAGCTGAGGAACAACTTGCAGATGTGAGCTGCAGCATTGTCTAACATGGGGCCGAGCGCAATGCCAGATTTTCTCACATTGCACTCATGCGAGTCATACATCAGTGTGACTATCCTTCGGTAGGGATTACTAATATGCACCCAGAATTGCTTGTGGTTCTGGGTGCATATTGCACCTGACAAATTCCCTTTAAGTTATTCAGAGTGGCTTGGAGACACAGTACATCACAAAACTGAGTACACCCCTCATGTTTTTGCAAATTATTTTTTTTATATACATCTTTTCATGGGACAACACTGAAGATATGACCCTTTGATACACTGTAAAGTAGTCAGTGTACAGCTTGTATATCCGTGTAAATTTGGGATGTCCTTCAAATAACTGAACTCTAATGTCTAAAACACTGGCAACCTAAGTACGCCCCTAAGTGAAAATGGATGAATTGTACCCAATTAGCCATTTTCCCTCCCTAATGTCATGTGACTCATGGTCACAAGGTCTCAGGCGTGAATGGGGAGCAGGTGTGTTACATTTGGCATTCATCGCACACACTCTTATACTGACCACTGGAAATTCAACATGGCAGAATTCTCTGAGAATATGGGAAAAAAAAAAAAAAAAAGTTGTTGCTCTACATAAAGTTGGCCTAGGCTATAAGAAGATGGCTACTGTGCTGCAGCTCCCTTTCAGGGTGTTGGCAAAGATCATGCAGCAGTTTAACAAGACAGCTTCCACCATGGTCGGCCAAAGATGATGAGTGCACATGCTCAGTGTCCTATCCAAAGGTTGTCTTAGTCCAGTCAAAATAAGGTTTGACCCGGAACAAATTCCAAGAAAGCGTTTTATGATTTTTTTTTTTATTACTATTATATGTGGGGAACAACATATTAAAAGTTTTCCAAAAATTGATCACCACAAAGGTCCTAACTATGACGTCATAAGACGATGACAGCCATCGCACTAAAAATAACGAATATTTCCCTATTTCAAAGCTGTAGCTGTAGGTTATAGAAGAGTTTGCATTTTATATACTATATATTTTCATATAACAATTTTTATACAAAGTTTTATACTAAACTACATGGACAGGCGAGATCATGACGTCATCAATGACGTCATGACATACATGTACACTTCTAGAAATTATAGAATTAATACACAGTGCATTTTAAGACCTACTTCATCACTAAAACTGTCAGGTCAATAGTCACTATTTTCATCATCAGACACTGCTTCCTCACTCATATTGTCACAATGCCCTTCTTGACATGGTCCGCATACCCGTGAACAGGTAAGTCCGTGTCTTTTGCAAGTGCACCGAAGTGTACTACAACCACGAGAACAATTGCAGTGAATTATTTTCAGAAGTGTTTCTGGCGCGGGTGAAGTATCCATCATCACTGGAACTAGACTGTTCTGCAATTCCCATCCCCATTCAGTAGTGTCCATGGCCTCACCATTGTCCATCCAAAGCATCACTTGGAGGTAACTTCGTTGCAGAGGTCGGTGGCAGTCGTTCAGGTGTAACAAAGATTTTGGCTGTACCAACTTTTTTGCAGAGAGGAGAATACCTCATTGCAGACAGATTGTTCGGGGGCAAACCTGGAGACAATGCCACCATCGCTTTACACCCAGCGTCTTCAATCTCAGCTATGTTTTTCTTAGGTGTGGAAAACATTTTAGCACAGCTATTTAAGACAGAGTCTCCCTTCAAAACCTTGTGTAGACAGAGTTTTTTTCCGATTCCAAAAACCTCAGAAGTGGTATCGCAACCCGTGAATGCATGCAGGAACAGAAGACTGCTGCAGACATGGTTTCCCAGGAACTTCTTCATAACCTTAATGTCGTATACTGTTGCAGGACTCCCTTTAACAGAGTAGAAATAAAGCTTGTTGCCATCGCTGGTTGATGCGTGATGAAGTAACACCACCAAAAGATCTGTATCTTCGCCAATGAGACTAGTACTTTTGTTGGATGACATTGACACTGCTGCCTTAATCTCCACATCTGCATCCCCCTCTGATTGTATTATGTGGCAACCTCTGTCATTCATGCGCTGTGAAACGAGATTGATAAGAGACTGTTTGTTCTCCACATTTGAAATGAAGTCCTCCTTTTTCCCGACAAATTTCGTTCCTTCAGCAATGTTCACTTTGTTACTTGTTCGATTTTTGCGCCGTCACTGATGGGTAATGTCCTTAGTGTTTGGTCCTCCAATGTAACAACCATCAAATACTATCGTAGCCTTACCATAGTGCTTTACTGTGAAAGATGCATAATCTTCAGCGATTGAACAATATGTCTTTCCTTCTGACCACTTCAGTCGATGGAGAAGAGAACCTCCATCAAGAACATAATGTTCCACTTCTGGTACATCCTTGAGTACTGCGTCATCTGAACTCTGTTCCTTTATAGCAGCCATCAGTTGTGCTTTGTTTGGTTTGCGTAAGAGATGTTTTGCCTCAAAGAGGGATGGTGGGTATGGTGAAAGTTCATAGGCCTTCACCTCATCAAGGGAAAGATCAGCAGTTGGAGACATCACAAGAAACCTTTGGAACAAAATAGCGGGGTCTATTGTTTTGTCCTTAGCAACGTCAATTGCCTCACTGGATGCCAGGGTCTTGGCTTTCATTGACCGCTTGTACTTAACTGAAAACAGTGATTGACCCTCCATTGTTGCCACTATTTCTCTGCCAATGGTGAACAGGTTATGGACATTCAAATCCTTATTTGCATTGACACCGGTGATAATGTTGCGAAGACACACTTCATAAGAGAAAGGTGAAAAGATCGAGTTTATCTGCAATTTTCTCCAGGTCCTCACGATCTCTTCTCGTCCTTGACGTTCTTGCCTCTTTGTGTTGTTCACTGGTGACAAAGCTCTGGCGAGTGAAACCCTGCATTGCATCACTGTAGGAAGAGGACACTGGCACAGACAGAGTCCACAAGGCCCTCTGATGTTCGGACATTCCACTTCCTCTGGTAAAAGAAATAGGATTGTAAAAGAAATATGATAGACATTGAAAGGCGAGTCGCCTTTAACATTTTACAGCTTTGGCGGCCATATTCTTTGACGTCACATTAGGACCCTCTGTGGTAACCCTATCTTGGTAAACTTTTAGTATGTTTTTCTCTACATGTAAGGGTACTTTCACACTTGCGTTGTTTTCTTTCCGTTACAATCCGCCCTTTTGGAAAACAGCGGAATCCGTTAACAGATTCCGCAGTTTCCCATAGACTTGTATGGGTGACGGATTGTACCAAAAGGACCTGCGTTGCTTCCGCCGGGCGATGCTCCGTTGCTTCCGCCCAGCGGGAGGAACGCAGCATGTAACGTTTTGAGCAGCGGAATCCTCTGGATTTCACTGCGCATGCTCTTTTTTTTTTTTTTTAAATCAAAACTGTATTTTGGCTCGCGGTGGCCGAACGTTCAGCTGAGCGCCCGGCCGTCGGCAAGCGACAGCGCTCAGCTGAGCGCCCGCCAGCATGCCCGACCGCCGGCAAGTCACAGCGCTCAGCTGAGCGCCCGCCCGCCGGCATGCCCGGCCGCCTGCAAGTGACAGCGCTCAGCTGAGCGCCCGGCCGCCGGCAAGTCACAGCGCTCAGCTGAGCGCCCGCCGGCATGCCCGGCCGCCGGCAAGTTACAGCGCTCAGCTGAGCGCCCCGCCCGCCGGCATGCCCGGGCGCCGGCAAGTGACAGCGCTCAGCTGAGCGCCCGCCCGCTGGCATGCCCGGCCGCCGGCAAGTGACAGCGCTCAGCTGAGCGCCCGCCCGCTGGCATGCCCGGCCGCCGGCAAGTCACTGCATATGCATATCAGAACGCAGCCAAAATGCTGCGTTCTGAGACGCATTGTTACTGCAGAATTCCTGCTGAATTCATGAGTTCTGGATGCTTGCTCTGCCATAGACAGAGTGGGAAAAACATCCAGAACGCACATTTTTGACAGTGCGGTCCCACTCGGCTCTGCAGCATCCCCATAGACTTGCAGCAGAGCCAAGTGGGACCGCACTGTCAAAAAGAGCATGGTTGGCTGCGAGACAGCAGCGCGATCAGAATGAACTCGGATGAACTTCACCCGACATTGTGATCGCGCGGCGGCTTGATTTGCGATCACAGGTGAAGGACTCACCGGTGACCGCAAATGCCCTGAGGGACTGAAGCGAGCCGCACGATCAGCGGTGCCATCACTCAGGTTACCCGCGGCCAGCTCGAGTCTTCCACCCGAGACCTGTGGCCGCTGGTAACCTGAGTGACGTCTCCGCTGACAGTGTGACTCACTTCAGTTTCTGCGTGGAGCTGACAGGAGCAATGGTGTTCTACGGTCGCTCCTGTCAGTTTCATGTAGCAGAGCTGGATGCGTTGTGGGACCTAGTGAGGATTACGCCGGACTTGGAGGCGTGTTTCGGGATTTTAATAAAGTGGTAAAAGAGGGTGTATGTTTGTCTTATTTCAAATAAAGGATTTTTTTGAGTGTATGTGTTCATTTACTTTCACTTACAGGTTAATCATTGGGGGTGTCTCAGACACCTGCAATGATTAACGTAGGACTTCGTGGCAGCTATGTTCTGCCATTAACTCCTTATTACCCTGATTGCCACCGCACCAGGGCAATTCTGGATGAGCCGGGTAGAGTCCAGGTACTGTCGCATCTAATCGATGCGGCAATTCCGGGCGGCTGCTGGCTAAATATTTTTAGGCTGGGGGGCTCCCCATCCTGAGAATACCAGCCTTCAGCCGTGTGGCTATATCTTGGCTGGTATCAAAATTTGGGGGGGGGGCGCACGCCGTTTTATTTTTTAAATTTATGTTACTGCACTACATAGACCCACCCACTGGCGGCTGCGATTGGTTCCAGTGAGACAGCTGTCACTCAGCATGGGGGGTGTCTGAATGCAACCAATCATAGGCACTGGTGGGCAGGGGAAGCAGTGAATACGAGATGGAATACTGAGCGGCCGTCATTTTCAAAAGCTGGAGAAGCGGCCGCAGTGTGATAGCTGTGCAGCGCTGCACCGGTGATCGACAGAGATAGAGACCGACCGAGTGGGTGGAAAATGCAACCAAAAACGAACAAAAGTAGTGACATGTTGCTTTTTAGAACGCAGCGTCTTGGTAGCAGCCGAAACGCTGCGTTCTAAAACACAACGTGCGGATGGAATTTGCACAATCTTCATAGATTGTGCTGGGGACGCAGGACGCAGTGTAAAAGCATGATAACACACAACGTGCGCACATAGCCTAAGGCTGGGTTCACATTTATCCTGTGCTTTACACTGAGCACTTAAATGTTTCCACTTAATTTATGGTGTATGTGTGTCCAGAAACACAATCTATGGGCATTAAGCTGGAATATTTGCAATTTTAAGTCTGCAACATTCAATTCATGTTTTGTTTTTTCCTGTAAAAAGTAACTGCATCCATAGCTCAATTAAAGGATGTCCTTTCTAAAATGGAGTCAGTTTTGGGCTTTGCCAATGAAACCCACAATTTATTCCAGAAAAATCTGCACTCCAAACATCAGCGCTCATTACTCTTCTGAGCCAGGATATGACATAACGCCAATGGGGACAGACGATGAGAGACTGTTATGGGGCCTAAGAGTCGGTGCTAGTACCAGAGCTGGCACTGGGCTCGCCGCCAGCTATTGCACGTTTAACTGGATCGGCATCATGTAGGCCAATACAGCTGAGAGCAATAATGAGAGAAGGAGCAGTCCACTGAATACCAGCCTTCAGCCGTGTGGCTTTACCTTGCCTGGTATCAAAATTGGGCGGGGGGACCGCACATAGTTTTTTTTTTTAGTTATTTTACTGCATGATATAGACCCGCCCACCAGCGGCTGTGATTGGTTGCAGCTAGACAGCTGTCACTCATGGCATGGGGCGTGTCCAATTGCAACCAATCATAGGTGCCGGTGGGCGGGGGAAGCAGTGAATACGAGATGGAATAATGAGTGGCCGGCATTTTCAAAAGCAGGAATAGCAGCCGGAGCAGTACGACAGCTGTGCAGCGTCACGCTGGTGATCGGTGAGTAAGAGAGGGAGAGACAGAGACCGACCGACCAAATGACAGAGAGACACAGACAGAGACAGACCGAGAGAGAGATCGACATAGATTTCAGTGGGTGGAAAATGCATCCAAAATGCACAAAATAAGTGAGATGTTGCTTTTTAGAACGCATCGATTTTGTAAATAATTTGGCATCCAGAACGCTGCGTTTTAAAACGCAATGTGCTCACGGAATTTGCTTAATTGTCAGACTTTGCTGGGGAAGCAAAACGTATGCGTTTACGCTGCAGTTTAAAAGGCTGCATAAACGCATGAAAAACCCTAAGAATAATTGCATAACTTACGGGATTTTTATTTCTTTTTTCCCCCCATTACCCTTTGTGAGAATGTAAATGCAGCCAATAACATTTTAGTGAGAAAAAAAAAAAAGGTAAAATTTTCACACCTTAACGCTATAAAATTCTGTAAGTCACTTGATTTCTTGTGGCTAGTACTAACTAGGTTTTTGTCATAATGTAGCAAGTACTGTGACCAGCTCCTTGTATTTTTAAAAATGCAATGGGGCCAATTCATCAAGGTGTTTACACCCTAAGGCTATGCTCATACAGGGCGCGTTTGGTGCGTTTTTTTACTGCAGCACTCCTTATCTTGTAGCAGGAAGCCTCCTTGTGGTTTTCTACATTAATAGTATTTTTGCTGCTTTTTTTGCACTTCCTCAACGACATAAACGCTGAAGAAAATTGACATGTTCATTCTTTCAAAAACACAGCATAAACAAAGGTGGTTGACAAAAACAGTCAGGGGAAAAACACAGGTGTTGTGTGCGAGCGCAAAAACCCCCCAACGTACTAAAAACACAGCAAAAACGCCCTGTATGAACATAGTCTTAGGGTATGTGCGCACGCTACAGATTAGGTGCAGAAATTTTCTGCACCCGAAAATACACCCTGTGGCAGAAAGACATGTGTTTTTGGTGCATTTTCTTGTGAAGTCAATGCCTGTACCCCCTCCCCCCCCAGCTATTATCTGCTCCTCAGCCGCTGTCACTCAAGAAGCTGCCGATTTTATAAACATTACTTTCTTGGATTTCAAAACCTACTGTATGTATCCGAGCTGCCCACTTAAGGTATGTATAGAATCAACCTAATAGTGCCAGTATAGCACTGGCTTAAGCTTATATACGAAAATCCTGGTGATTGGTTCCCTTTAACATACCATTACTGGCCAGCTAGACCAATATCGGAGTGGCGTGGGCCAGTACAGGGAGCGGTCTTGTCAAACCATCAAAAACGCCAACTTATACCACTAATGTGGTGGCACTTACTCCTGCAATGTACACCAGCACCCAGCTAATGTAAATCTCTGGCGACGGCACACGCTGGATGGTTCAGATTCTGCTGAACGAATCAGGTCAGGGTGCTGCAGCGACCATTTCATTAGGACTGGCATGTGCTACACAAGGCTTAAATGGCTCCTAATGTGTTTGACACACGTTTGTTTCAAAGTAAAAAGTTCTTATTCAAGAATGATATTAAAAGGGACCCTCTGTCAGGTGTAATATGCACCCAAACCCATGAGCAGTTCTGGTGCATATTGCTAATCCCTTCCTAACTGTCCCTCTATAGAGTAGCATAGATAAAGAGATCTTTAGAATAAGTACCGTATTTTTAAAGATCCTTTATATATAAAAAGCTAATGAGTGCGGGGACTAGTCCCAAGGGCGTTAAGTTCCTGCGCTCATGTCGCCCAAGCTGTATAGTATGGGATTTATCTAAAGGAGCTGTGATCTCAAAAAAATGCATAATAAAATCACGTTTAACCATTACGGCTGACCACCTTGTTACGACAGTGTGGGAGTCCACTTCTATTTGATTGTTTGACGCCAACTACTCGTGCTGCAGCCGTAACCTACACGCTTTCAATAGCAGCTGTGACTATTTTCACAACTACATCAAGTGAGCGCATCTGATTTTTCCTAAAAACAAACTTTAGTACCCTATTAGCATCTTTTGTCTTTTCAGTCTTCACAGTGTGGTGTGGATGGAAGCTGGATGCTTGCAATACAGTATTACCAGATTGGTTTCCTATTTAATGAGGTATGCACCACACCATAAGTGCCATCACCTCTAATTAGAATGTCAAAAAAAGGAACCTGGATATTAGTACAAATGTGAGCAAAATCTAACATTACAATTATTGTTTACATAATTGACAAAAATTGCAAACATGGATATCGCCCAACCACACCAACAATAAATCATCCACATAGCATCCAAAATACTGTATGTAATTTACAAAAGGATTTTTGTCATGAAAACTAAATCTTTCCTCCCACCATTTAGTATATAATATGGCGAGGATAGGCAGGCGTTTCGACCCCATTGGAGCACCCATCTGTGTAAAAAAAAAAAAAAAAAATTCTGCTTCAAAAAAAAAAAAAAAAAAATGTAAACTGGTAAGAATAAATAGTTTACAATCATCAGAATATTTACTACAATCATCAGAATATTTACTATAATGATTGAAATGTTGTTAAATCGCTGTGGTACGTCATTGGTCATGAAGGAGTTAAGCCGGGCGATTTTGTTTTTTCCTCTGCTTATTTCTGAAGCCATAACTTCACTTTTCTTTCGGGGTGTGTGTGTGTGTGTGTATGTATACACACACATACATACATGCATGCATATACATACACACATACATATACGCATGCATATACACATTATAACATATACGCATGCATATACACATTATAACATACACACATACATATACACATTATAACATACACACATACATATACACATTATAATATACACACATACATATACACATTATAATATACACACATACATATACACATTATAATATACACACATACATATACACACATTATAATATACACACATACATATACACACATTATAATATATAATATATATATATATATATATATATATATATATATAATATATATATATATATATATATATATATATATATATATATATATATAATATATATATATATAATATATATATATATATATATATATATATATATATATACATATATATATATACATACACACATACATACACACATATATACACATTATAATATATATATATATATACACACATAATATATATATACACACACATACATACATACACATACACACATATATACAGTGCCTACAAGTGGTCTTCAACCCCCTGCAGATTTAGCAGGTTTGATAAGATGCAAATAAGTTAAGCTGGTGTCACACATAACGACAACGACGTCGCTGCAACGTCACCATATTCTGTGACGTTGCAGCGACCTCAACAGCGACGTCGCTGTGTGTGACACATAACAACGATCAGTAGAGTGTCCAATAGAAATACATGTATATCATAATATGCTTGCTAGCACAATGCTGCATTTCTATATGCTGTGTCCCCCCCTTTTTTTGTACCATATGCTTTATGATGAAATATTCCCTGAATGTATATTGATTGTTCTTCTTTTTTTCTTTTTTTTTTGTTTCATGTTTACCTTGTCAGTCTGATAGATCCCTTGATAAAGGTCTGATGTAGACCGAAACGTTATATGGGACAGACTTCATTCTTGATTTAATAAAAAACGCATTCAGCACCACCCGACACTTTTTTGCCATTTCTTCTAAGGAGTGCCGGAGCTTGTTATATGTTTCTGACATAACAACGATCAGACCCCTGCTGCGAAATCGTTGCTCGCTCCTGAATGCTCGAAGTCATTTTTTGATCGCTGCTATCCCGCTGCGCCATGCTGATAAGCTGATAATCCTTGTGTTTGACACCGCAGCAGCGACGCTACGCTATGTTTGAAACCACACAACGACCGTCGACGTCGCTATGATCGCTGCTCCGTCGCTGCTTTTTCTAACATGTTTGACAGCTTACTAACGATCATCGATGGTCGCTGCTACGTCACAGAATATGGTGACGTTGCAGTGACGTCGTTGTAGTCGTCGTTATGTGTGACCCCAGCTTAAGAGCCTGCAAACTTCAAACAAGAGCAGGATTTATTAACAGATGCATAAATCTTGCAAACCAACAAGTTATGTTGCTCAGTTAAATTTTAATAAATTTTCAACATAAAAGTGTGGGTCAATTATTATTCAACCCCTAGGTTTAATATTTTGTGGAATAACCCTTGTTTGCAATTACAGCTAATAATCGTCTTTTATAAGACCTGATCAGGCCGGCACAGGTCTCTGGAGTTATCTTGGCCCACTCCTCCATGCAGATCTTCTCCAAGTTATCTAGGTTCTTTGGGTGTCTCATGTGGACTTTAATCTTGAGCTCCTTCCACAAGTTTTCAATTGGGTTAAGGTCAGGAGACTGACTAGGCCACTGCAACACCTTGATTTTTTCCCTCTTGAACCAGGCACCTTGAACCAGTCTGTCTCAGTCCTCCAAGTGATCATGAGCAAACTGTAGACGAGCCTTGACATGACCCTTTGAAAGTAAAGGTACCGTACGGGCTCGTCTGGAACGGAGACCATTGCGGTGGAGTACGTTACTTATGGTATTGACTGAAACCAATGTCCCCACTGCCATGAGATCTTCCCGGAGCTCCTTCCTTGTTGTCCTTGGGTTAGCCGTGACTCTTCAGACAAGCCTGGCCTCGGCACGGGTGGAAACTTTCAAAGGCTGTCCAGACCGTGGAAGGCTAACAGTAGTTCCATAAGCCTTCCACTTCCGGATGATGCTCCCAACAGTGGAGACAGGTAGGCCCAACTCCTTGGAAAGAGTTTTGCACCCCTTGCCAGCCTTGTGACCCTCCACGATCTGGTCTCCGATGGCCTTGGAATGCTCCTTTGTCTTTCCCATCTTTCCCATGTTGACCAAGTATGAGTGCTGTTCACAAGTTTGGGGAGGGTCTTAATTAGTCAGAAAAGGCTGGAAAAAGAGATAATTAATCCAAACATGTGAAGCTCATTGTTCTTTGTGCCTGAAATACTTCTTAATACTTTAGGGGAACCAAGCAGAATTCTGGTGGTTTGAGGGGTTGAATAATAAATGACCCTCTGAATAAACTTTTCACAATTTAAAAAAAAAAAAAAAAAACAACATTTTTTGCTGCAGTGCATTTCACACTTCCAGGCTGATCTACAGTCCAAATGTCACAATGCCAAGTTAATTCCGAATGTGTAAACCTGCAGGGGTTGAAAACTACTTGTAGGTACTGTGTACATATATATATATTAGTAACGTTGCGCCCTGCAACGTGGGGGTTCCACTCGCTTGCAATGGTTTGAGGTAGCTTCAGCAACACGTACACAGTCTCTTCATAGAAATTCCGGCGGCTTATTCAAAAACACTCAGCATAAACTGCCCTCAAACATAACCAATAAGTCCATAATGGAAGTTTTAGCAACTTCCACACTCTCTGGCTCCTGCCAGCGTAGAACTCTAGCCAGGGTTCCTTCCAGCACCCAGGGCCCTCTGCAGACCCCTGTCTGTCTCTTCCTGGAGAGATTCGGCCCTACAGCCCTGGCCTGGCTGCACTCACCTCAGACTCCATATCAGAGCCTTGTGTTCAGCCTCCACGCAAGCTGAAACACCCAGAGCTCCCGGTTCTGCTCTCGCTTGTTTCCAGTCCACACACGGGACGTCTGGAGCTAGTCTCTATCTAGACTGCCCTAGACACACTCCACGTAGGTTCAGAGACAGGATTGCTTTAATCCCTGGAGCCACACCCACAGGTGGTAAGGAGTGTGTAATCAGCATCACACACCCTTCCATGGCTCTGCATGTAATGCAATCCTGTGGAACCACAGGTCCCAGCCAACTTCACATTGCAGAGCACCCATGCTTCTGCAAAACATACCGGCCTTTTGTAATACAGCCGGTTGATACGACACAATATATTATATATATATATATATATATATATATATATATATATATATATATATATATATATATATATATATATATATATATCAATCATACATACATACATACATACTAGAAGGTGGCCCGATTCTACGCATCGGGTATTCTAGAATTTACGTATTGTGTAGTTCATGTATGATTTTTGATATAATATATATATATATATATATATATATATATATATATATATATATATATATATAATTATATGTTGTTGTGT